>NC_090417.1:3395104-3520330 GCF_036365525.1 Heterodontus francisci
CTCCAAAGCCTCCACATCCTTCTGGTAGTGTGGCGACCAGAATTGCACGCAATATTCTAAGTGTGGCCGAACTAAAGTTCTGTACAGCTGCAGCATGACTTGCCTATTTTTATACTCTATGCCCCGACCAATGAAGGCAAACATGCCGTATCCATCTTGCCAGCTCGCCTCTGATCCCGTGTGACTTCACCTTTTGTATCAGTCTGCCATGAGGGACCTTGTCAAAGGCTTTACTGAAGTCCATATAGATAACATCCACGGCCCTTCCTTCATCAATCATCTTTGTCACTTCCTCAAAAAACTCAATCAAATTAGTAAGACACGACCTCCCCTTCACAAAACCATGCTGCCTCTCGATAATAAGTTTGTTTGTTTCCAAATGGAAGTAAATCCAGTCCTGAAGAATCCTCTCTAATAATTTCCCTACCACTGACGTAAATCTCACCGGCCTATAATTTCCTGGATTATCCTTGCTACCCTTCTTAAACAAAGGAACAACATTGGCTATTCTCCAGTCCTCTGGGACCTCACCTGTATCCAATGAGGATGCAAAGATTTCAGTCTAGGCCCCAGCAATTTCTTCCCTTGCCTCCCTCAGTATTCTGGGGTAGATCCCATCAGGCCCTGGGGACTTATCTACCTGAATGCTTTGCAAGAAACCCAACACCTCCTCCTTTTTGATAATGAGATGACTGAGACTATCTACACTCCCTTCCCTAGGCTCATCATCCACCAAGTCCTTCTCTTTGGTGAATACTGATGCAAAGTACACATTTAGTACCTCGCCCATTTCCTCTGGCTCCACACATAGATTCCCTCCTCTGTCCTTGAGTGGGCCAACCCTTTCCCTGGTTACCCTCTTGCTCTTTATATACGTATAAAAAGCCTTGGGATTTTCCTTAATCCTGTTTGCCAATGACTTCTCATAACCCCCTTTTAGCCCTCCTGACTCCTTGCTTATGTTCCTTTCTTTCCATGATTTGACGTTGAATGAATGATTCTAACTTACACTTGTTGGTTCAGACTCTGTGCTGCTCATTTAAGGATTCTTCAGTCTGGTTAAGGAGATGCACCATTTGCATGCCCTGTTTGCACAGGTGCCAGATCACCTGTTGAGCCTGTTTTGGATGTCTAATTGCTGCTGGTCCAGTGCAAATGTCCAGAGAGAGTCTCTGGCCAAGTGTATGTGCCATCATTAGCACTGATCACAATATCTGACCCATGGCTCTCCCTCGTATGTCTGAGATGTGTATAATCAAGGCCACAATCCATTGTCTCTGCTGTTCTTCCTTTGAGATTTTTTCCCCTCCCTCCTGTTTAATGGAATGGTGGGGCATATTTGTCTCATTTAGTGCCTGCTTTGGGGATGTTGTTGGCTGAAGCTCATAGTCTGGGTGAACATTTCAGTGCAGCACTTTTGGTTGAGATGTTAGACCCTGATCCTGTCTAACTACCTGGCTGGATGTGAAGGCAATATTTGAAGATGACAAGAGAGTTCCTTTAGTGTCCTGACCAATAGTTTTCCCTCAACACCATTACATTTAAACAGATTAAGTAGTCATTAATACATTGCAGTTTCTTGATGCTTAGTGTCCAGGCCAACACATCAATTAGAATTTAAAAAAAATTGATGAACTGCTCTTTATATCAATGTAAATGGTTGGGAGACCGATGTTTTATTGTGTCTGTGTATTTTAATGCAATTGGCAGGAACAGAACCTTCAGCGAGCAAAGAAAGGAGACCTGAAAGTCACCATTCACCGAATGGAGATGGAGAGGATTCGCTACATCCTCAGTAGCTACTTGAGATCACGGTTACAAAAGGTACAGCATTCATGTCTCCAATTCCTCAATACAAAGTGTTTTTACACTGAGAACTGGAGCAGTGGGAAGGAAGAGAAATATGGGAGTTAGCACAAAGTCCTGTATGGTCATGTTTGTTTTTAGTTGTGGAGTTGCTTGGTGTGTTGTGAGCAAATGATTGGATGCAGTGAGGTTAACATGCCCGGTGAGCAGTGTATTTTTACTCTGCAATCAAGCATCTTTGACAGAAAAAAAAACTTGTATGGTGAATAGATTGGCTGTCCTAACATTCTGATCTTCATAGTTTGCTTGAAAATTAACTTCTTCATTTTAAAATACTCAGGAAATACTTCATGCTTTTTCTCGCCTTCCCCATCCCCCCACCGATTTCTAGATAGAGAAGTTTTTCCCTCACATCTTGGAGAAAGAGAAGTCCCGTCTTGAGGCCGACCCTTCCTGCCTGTCTCCACAAGAAGCCGTTTTTGTACAAGAGTGAGTGCTGTCAGAGCAATGGAAAGGAACTGGTGTTTATTTTACAAGGAGCTGTCTCTCCCAGGATGTCTGCAATTGAACCTTTCAAGATTGGGGTGGGTAGATTTTTATTGGTTAGGGCTATCGATGGATATGGAACAAAGGCCGCTGAAATGAAATGCAGATCAGCCATGATCTCATTGGATCGTGAAAAAGGTTTGAGGGGCTGAATGGCCTCCGCTGTTCCTATGAACTCTCAGTCAAAGGGTCTTTTCCTTGGCTTCCCAGTGGCTTCTGGTGATTGAGTTCTCACTCAGTTCCAGGTTTATTACCCAGTCTGCTAACTGATCTCCGTCAGGAGAGTGGTGAATACGTACGGTTAGCCTCTGTGTTCTCAGGTGAGGATAGGAAAATCAGCCTTCATTCCCACTCCTGATACATGAGGTTTACTGAGGTGACACTCACTCTCGCTCTCGGGCAGTGCGTATCAGACCTTAACCACTCACTGTGTGAAAAGGTTTTTCCTCATGTCACTTTTGCTTCTCTTACCGAACACTTCAAATCCTTTCAATCCTTTCACAAGTGAGAACTGTTTCTCTCTCTGTCCAGACACTGGGGAAGAGAAGCTTTGTTTATGAGGAATGACTGGGGCTGTTTTCATCAGAACAGGAGCGCTCAGTCGGGGATCCCGAGGCCATCGAAGTTGGGAGTTTTGATGAAATAAATGGCAAAGAACTATTTTCCACTTGTCTGCTGTTAAACTTGAGCCTATAATTGAAAATGAGTGGAAAGGTGAGGAGAAAGTTTTAATGCTGAGTGATTGGCATTTGGACTTGCCCCACTGCATTGGAACTAGAATCTATAAAAGCTTCTGAAAGGGAGATGAATAAATATCTGAGCAAAAAACTAAACAGGTATGTGGTAATAATGAGGGAATGGGAAGAGACTGCTCATTCTGTGAAGCAGCACAGTAAACGTGGACCTTACAGCTGTCGACACAAAAATTGGTGGTGTCGTAAATAGTGAGGAGGAAAGCCTTACATTACAGGACGATATAGATGGGCTGAGCAGTGACAAATGGAATTTAATCCTGAGAAGTGTGAGGTGATGCATTTTGGGAGGACTAACAAGGTAAGGGAATATACAATGGATGGTCGGACCCGAGGAAGTACAGAGGGTCAGAGGGACCTTGGTGTACTTGTCCATAGATCACTGAAGGCAGCAGCACAGGAAGATAAGGAAGGCATACGGGATACTTGTCTTTATTAGCCGAGGTATAGAACATAAGAGCAGGGAGGTTATGATGGAGCTGTATAACGCGCTAGTTAGGCCACAACTGGAGTACTGTGTCGGAGAAATGCCATAACATACAAGGCTACGGGCCAAGTGCTGGAAAATGGGATTAGAATAGATCGGTGCTTGATGGCCGGCATGGACAGGATGGGCCGAAGGGCCTGTGTCTGTGCTGTATAACTCTGACTCTATTGGTTCCCTAGTAGCCACACCATGTTATTTGAGGCAGAGGGCTGGAACATCTCCTAAGGGAGGAAGGGATTGCTAGCTTGCTCTGGAAACTAACTTGCCATAGAGATCTGTTGCATGAGTTGCTTACTGAAGTGATCTGACCTCACTGAACTGCCCCACCATTGATTTATTTGCTTTACAGATACAGGGCAAATTGTGAGGCCCACCTGAAGAGCCTTGCCCTGAAACACATGCCTCCTAATTTGCAACCGTTGGACCTCTTAAAAGCAGGTGAGTGCTTTTCTGTTGTCGAGCCTCCCCATTTCTGTACTAAAATGTTTTAATTGAAAGAAGGATAAGGTGTGGGGGAGGGAGCAGGAGGAGGAGGAGTCATTTCAATAGAAATGGCTTAATTTCTTCATTACCGTTGGCTCTTTTGGGGATCTCCTCACTTCCAGGGAAGCATTGCATTCTGAATTTTGCCTTTCATACTGTCTTGTTTAATATTAAGACATTTGTAAGTCTTTAATTCTGTGTTGAGTGAAGCACACTTGCCTGGTTGCTACTCAGTGAGGTTTGTGTACGTGTAACTGTGTTTTTGATTTTTTTTTTTGTTTGAATCGAACTTGTTCATTTTTCTGCCTCAGTTCCCAAACCCAACTTGGATTCTTTTGTCTTTCTGCGAGTGAAGGAAAAACAGGAAAACATCCTAGTGGAACCTGAGACCGAGGATCAGAGGTGAGAGAAGTGGTGTTGGATGTGCAGTCCTGAGATACTGGCTTGCCATTAGATAGAGTTTAATTGACACAAGCCGTATGCAAACTGGGTTTTCGAAATGCAGCAACTGTCGAGGACTTTGTGTTTGCACCAACATCAGTGTGCAGTGAAGGCCATGATAGCCCCAGACACTGTTGGCTGCTGCAGTCAATCACTAATCGCCATCTCTGACAGCTGTCTGTCAAGTGCATCCATGCTGATACTGGAAGAGAAGAAGGTTGAGTTAGACTTTGAGGCAGAAAGAAAGACCTGCATTTGTGTCGCAATTTGGCACGTTTCTCCGAAACAGCTCAAAATGCTTCACGTACAATATTAAGTCGGCAAAGCAACATTCATTTTCTGCATAGTGAAATCCCAGAGGCAGCACAGTTGTGTGAGGCCTATTTGGGTGGTTTGAGGAAGAACGTGGCAGAGACTTTCTGTTCCTCTAGCGTCTTGAAATCAGTAACATCCACGTTAAACCACCTAACGGGTAAACGGGGCCTGAGTTTAATGTCTCCTACACAAGTCAGCACCACTGACAATGCAGCAGAGTGTCATCGAATCGGACTCGCGTGTGAAGGTTTGTTGCTAGGACAGGTTTGGGAGCAGTTGCTACCCAGAGAGTTGTATCTTTGGGAGTGACAGAAGCTAGAGAATGAACCTGCGGTGTTTGTATGTTTGTGTGTGTGGAGCCCCAGACTTGTCCTGCTGCATCTCATTATTTATTCTGACCATTTATTCTGCATCTAATCCATTCTGTACCTGACTTGGGAGTACTGGATGGGAAAGAGGAAGCTTCATGCTGCATTTATATTTTGCTTGACCAATCTAAAAAGGCTTAGTGCAGACACTGAGTGCAAAACATTGACAAGTGTCCCATCACTGCATTTCATTCCATTAGCACAAAATCGTCATCAAAACAAGGGAGGGAATGGTAGATTTTTACTATACCTATGGCGATTCTGTTTCCCTTATATTTTAAATCCTGTTCTAGTTTTTATCGAACCTGTACGGGAGTGTGACCTCAGTCATGGCAATGAATGTTGTTACAGAGACCAGAAGATGGAGCAGTGATGCATGACAACTCCTGCTTGCTTTATTTTTTATCAGATTCAGCTTCTGGCAAGTGCGTTGGGACCTTTTGTTATGTTAAAGGCACTGTCTAAATGCTAGTTGTTACTGCTGTGGCTTTCCCTTTTTCACCTCTGCTTTCTTCGAATGTATGATTTTGTGCAGTGGGAGATCCAATCTTTGTGGATTCATTCCTTTGCATGTTGGAGTGATTGCCCTTATCTTTTCTACAGAGTTTATGAACCATTAATCCATACTGTCTGGGCCAGGTACAGCGGCTGACATGACTACTGGCCAGTCATGTTTGATCTTGTACTGGCCTGGGCCTGGGCCTGGGCCGTACGTGCAGTTTCAATCTTCTCTTGCTGTTTGACAGCACGTCTGAATGAACAGGACTATCCTCAGTCTTCGAGTTTGTGCACCACGCAGAATTATCTTTCTCCCAATCTGTTCTGCTTTGTTTTAATTCCACAGGTGACTGCAGATCATTGGTCTCTTGTCCAACTAGCCCGTCCTTAAAAGTGTGAATCTGGACAATGCGGCTGGCTAATCAACTATGGCAGGCATCACAGCCGCGCGTCATCCCAAATTTACCTGCTATCCTCACACTTATCAGCAGGGTCACTCGTTAGTCATTAGGAGTGTGAACTTTGGCTGGCTTCCTTTCTTTCCCTGCCAGGTCTGAGATCAGCCACCTCAGTGTAGAGGAGGTCACCCCAGCAGTGCATAGGAAGTTCATTTTCGAAAGCATTAGTGTGGCTGGTTGCTAATGGTTGAATTCTAATGGTCTTTGTGCGTTTGAAGCTTTACAACCCCCTGCATCACTAATGTTGAGATTGATTAGGAATGGAATCTATGTTGAAGGGCAACTTTGTGTTTATAAACAAAACATAATTTAGTGAAGGCAGTGACGTTTATGAATTCTGCAAGATGACTAGTAAGATCTGAACTTTGTGGAAGTGATGTCCTACACACTGATCTCTCTGTGTGATCTGCATGTGCTGACTACTGATTTGAGTCTTCTCAGTGGAGAGCAGTTTGTCCTCTTACCTTGGGGAGCTCGGGGAGAGCATGAAGTCTTTCTCGGTCTTTGACTTTGTTTAGATGTGTTTTACTGCCTTAACTGGCAGTAAGAAAATCTGACCGTGTCATGATATTTCAGCAGGTGGTGCTTTGTGTCCACAGTAAGTGCTGAGGTTTGAGCGAGGCTTTTCAAATCCAGATTTAAGATTGAGACCGAGGATCATGAAGAGCAACTGATACTCATGAGAGAAATACAACTTAAATCTTCCACTTCCAGGCAAAAAAAGGCAAATCCTTCCCATTTTTATAAAGGCAGTGTGACTCATTCAGCAGGTCAATTGGCATCTGGAATTACCAGGCTTTGTCAGAACTGGTTCTCACTAAGAATCTCCACCCGAAGTAGAACACTGTCTTTCCTCTTTCTCAGATGCTGATTAACCCGCTGTGTATTTCTAGATTTTTACAGCTTTAATTCGAGCATTCCCTAATTCCGATAAACCTTTTTGTTTCAATTGTTCCTGTCTGCCCCTATCTCTGATCAAAAACTCAACAGGCTAAGGAGCATGCGGTGTCCGCCGGTACGCTTGAGGCCTTCCGCGACCGGTGGGCACCGCAGGGACTGGAGTGCATTGTCGACGCCGACATTAAAAAAAAACAGGCTAAGGCATTGTAAAGGTGCTCTTGCTGTTTTGCTCAGTAGAGAGCACTGCCTCCCATCAGTGATTATTTAGTGGGTTGCACTGAAAGTGCTTCACTATGTCAGAAAATGCTTTGTATTGGAGTCTTCACATTTGGGGAGAGAGGACTGTTGTGGGCAGGTGTTGTCGGGTTTGATGCCTGTGCAGAGTAGAGAGGGCTTTAAACTAAAAATGGCAGAATGGGAGAGTTCAGATGAGGGGAAACCTATAAATCCTAAAGGGAGAAATCAAGGCCACAGAGCAATGCGGTGAGTTTGATGGAGGGAGGAACAGAGTTTAACAGTAATAGCACCCCAGTGAATAAGGTCAAATCAGGGGAAAATGGTTAAAAGTTAAAATTAAAGGCACAAATGGGCAGCGCAGTGGTTAGCACCGCAGCCTCACAGCTCCAGCGACCCGGGTTCAGTTCTGGGTACTGCCTGTACGTAGTTTGCAAGTTCTCCCTGTGACCGCGTGGGTTTCCTCCGGGTGCTCTGGTTTCCTCCCACAGCCAAAGACTTGCAGGGTGATCGGTAAATTGGCCATTGTAAATTGCCCCTAGTGTGGGTAGGTGGTAGGAGAATTGAGGGAAGGTGGGGATGTGGTAGGGAATATGTGAATATGTAGGATAAATGGGTGGTTGTTGGTCGGCACAGACTTGGTGTGCCAAAAGGCCTGTCTCAGTGCTGTATCTCTAAAATAAAAAAAAATAGAGATAAATGTGTTTGATCTAAGAGCCATTAGAGAGATGTGGTTGCATGGTGACAAAGGTTTGGAACTAAATACGTCTTGCTATTTGATGTTCCGCGAACAGATTAGGGACAATAGTGAGGAAGGATGTTGACTCAGAAGAGCAGGATGTAGAATCGTCATGGGTGCAGATAAGAAATGAGAAGCAAAATGCTGGTGGGAGTAGTGAAGTATAGTTACAGAGTTGGACAGAGTTCAAGAAGCAGTAAGAGGAACTTGTATCAAAGGCAATGCACTAATTGTGGGGAACTTGAGTCTTCATATAGACTGCACATGTCAAATTGGCAAGTTGTTTGGAGGATGAGGTGAGAAAGGCAAATGGTATGTTGACCTCGAGTACAAGAGTAAGGAAGTCTTGCCGCAATTGTGCAGGACTTTGGTAAGACCACAGCTGGAGGACGGTGTACAGTTTTGCTCTCTACCTCAGGAAGGGCATACTTTGTGGGGGGGGGGTTGATACAATAAAGGTTCACTAGATCGATTACCTGGCTGAGAGGGCTGTCCTATAAGGAGAAATTGAATAGAATGGGCCTATACTCCCTGGCGTTTAGAAGAATGAGAGGTGATCTCATTGAAACATAAGATTCTGAGGGCCCTGACACAGTAGATGCTGACAGGCTGTTTTCCCTGGCAGGAGAGTTTAGAACAAGGCTTCGTAGACTCGGGATAAGGGGTCAGCCACTTCGTTCTTTACTGAGGGTTGTGAATGTTTGGAATTCTCTACCTCAGAGAGCTGTGAATGCACAGTCATTGAGCATTTTCAAGGTTGAGATTGCAGTTGCTGAATATATTCAAGACGTCTTTTGGATACTCGGAATCCAGGGATATGGGAATTGGATGGGAAAGTGGAATTGATGTAGAAGATCAGGCATCATCATATTGAATGGTGGAGCAGGCTCTGAACGGTATGGCCTATGTTCAGATTCCAAGCAGGGTTTGCCTGCACATAGGAATCCTTGTAGCCACTGAGCTCTCTCAGTCTTCAATATTTGTGGTTCCCCTGCAGGGAGTACACTGTTGATTTGGAGGAAGGATCCCAACACTTGATGAGATACAGAACAATTGCTCCTCTTGTGGCCAGTGGTGCAGTACAGCTAATATAAATGGAGATCCAGAAAGGTAAGGTGAAGTATATTTGCTGTGTGCCAGGTATCTCACTCCTGAAATGATTACTCGACATTACTGGGATGACCATGTGCACTCACATGCAGAATGACACCATTTCAGTCCCCTGCGCGCACAGTGGTGTAAAGTTTGTGCAGCAGAGTTTTAGCATTTGGATGTGAGCCACCTGCTGTTTCACTGTACCCATTAAAGATAACTTACGGCCTTAGAAAGCACACACAGTAAGTCAGTACAAGGTGAATTCCCCTCTGTGCATTGGTAATGCTGTAGATGTAGGTGTGGGGGATCTGGAGCCTATGATGTACTATCAAGTGGTAGAAGTGTGCTGCTGCAGGTCTGACAGTGTCACAGAACGATGATGGTCAGATAAGGACTGGGCAGTGCACACAGTAACTGTATTGTTACTCTGATCTCCTGTGGTGTTAGTCATGAGCAAGTGCTGTCTCCAGGTGAATGATAAATTAGGATTGTAGACTTATTCAGGTCCCATGGTCACACGTTGTGTCTTTGTATAAATTCTAATGTCTGCAACAGCTTGCATTTATATAGCACCTTTTAATGTGATAAAACATTTAAGGACACTTAGTTAGAATGGAAAGTGTCTATGTAAATATGTCACACTGTAATCACAGCCTTCCGCGACTGACTGAGTAGCTGCACATTTCCAGCAGTCTGTTTTGGAGTTCTAGTATTTAGTGCTATTCTAGTCTGTAAAATGTTGGCTTCTTTCAGCTTTCTTGGAGCTAATCCCCTTTAGGCTAGTATCAGGGTTGTTGCTTTAGCCATACCCTTTGTAATACATGTGCACACTGAATTCCCATGTGTTGTCTGACCATGCCTTGTAGAAGCCATAGTAGGGAAGGGTTTCTAAACTGGGATCACCTGTGGGCTGCACAGACCTGTTCCATGGAGCCTCAGCCAGCACAAGAAGTTCCAATTTGTGTTCCCATCAAATCTGTCTCCAGACTCTCTCAAACTGCAGTCCTGCAACACGGCCAGTGCTGCCAATTCTAATCTTAATTCATTATCCTGGATTGCTATACCTGCAGAAAATAGCTCTGCTTTGAGCTGGAATACATTGCAACAGAGTAGGAGGAATATCTGGATTGATTTCTCCAGAGTACAGTCACACCTCCGAGGAAGTCCCAAGTACAGGAAGGAGAAGGTATGACTGGCGGTCAGCAGAGTAAGGAGAACCTAGGGGAGGCAGTGAAGGAGGTGCTGCAAACACTGTGCTGTCCAACAGGTGTAACGTACTTGCTACCTATAAGGATGAAATGGCTAAAATGTGCACCCTGGCAGAATAGAGGACAGAAGCAGAATGGGAAGGTTATGGACATGGGGGATTCGATAATTAAGATGGATAGGATTGTTTTTCATGGGATGTGGGCATTGCTGGTGAGGCCAGTGTTTGTTACCCATCCCCAATTGCTAGGCCATTTCAAAGGGCAGTTAAGAGTCTGGAGTCACATGCAGGCCAGACCAGGTAAGGACGGCAAATTTCCTTCCTGAAAGGAGATCGGTGAGCCAGATGGATTTTTCTGACGATCAATGGTAGTTTCATGGCGCCATTACTGAGACTAGATTTTAATTAACTGAATTTAAATCCCCCCTGCTGTCGTGGTGGGATTCGAACCCATGTCCCCAAGGCATTATCCTGAGCCTCTGGGTTACTAGCCCAGTGACATTACCACTACACCATCTCCCCCTTAATCCACCTGGAAAGGGAGGGGGAAAGATCCAACTTTCATGGTCCATGTTACAGTGAAGGACAGGGAGAAGGTCCTTGTGAGGGAACAGCAGTAGATAAGACTTTAAACCAGTAAGACGGGGGAGAGATCTGGTGGCTATAACAGTAGCCTGAAGACGAAAGAGATGGGAGATGAGAATTAAGGTCAGACCAAAATAAGGAGCAAGGGTAACTAACAGATGAGGAGTAGGCAGTTATAGAATACAATCACAAGAAGGGATCGATCACGTTATTAGGGGTATTCTAAGGGAAGTGGAGAGAGTAATATGTCAGCAAATCTATGAAATGAGCAAAAATACATTGAAGAATAATTATTGGAGATTTCAGCTACCGCTGAACAAACTGGCATGATGAGGTACTGACAAGGAAAAAGGGAAAAAAAATTTTTAGTGTGTATAGGACTCATTTCTTACCCAGTACACAAGAAGAATTACTGCTGGATCTAGCAATGAGAAATGAACCAGAGTAGATAGAAGTAAGCATGAGGGAACACCTAGGCAATAGCGATCATGACATAAGGTTTAAGCTAATAGGAGCAAAGAGTATGCCATTCAACCCCTAGAGTCTGTTTGCTATTTAATGAGACCACAGCTGATGGTTATCCTTACTCCACTTACCTGCCATGGCTCCAGAAGGCTTTATACCTATGGTAAAAATCTTGATCTCTGATTTAAAATGATCAATGGAGTTAACATCTGCTTTCTCTGGAGGCAAATTGCACACTGCTACCGCCCTATGTGTGAAGAGTGTTGCCTCATTACTCTCCTGAAAGGCCTGGCTCTGATTTTAAGAATTCCTCTTGTCCTTGACCTCCCCACTGGTGGAAAATGGTTCTATCTACCCTATTAATTCCTTTCCAAGTCTTAAAAACCTCAATTAAATCACCTCTTAACCTTCTACATTCCGGGGAATACAAGCAGAGTTGATGTACTCTGTCCTCGTAATTGAAACTTTGGAGCCCTGGTAGTGTTCTGGTGAATCTGCACTGCATTCCTACCGAGGCCTACATATCCTTTCTAAAGTGTGGTGCCCAGCACTGTACACAGTATTCCAGGTGTGGTCTAACCAGTGCTTTATATAGGTGTAGCAAAACTTCCTCCCCTTGATAGTCTAAACCTCTAGTTGTAAAGGCTGACATTCCATGAGCCTTTTTTGATATTTTTTTTTTAGTATCTGATTTCAACATTTTAGTGATCTCTGCACACGGATCCCTAAATCTCTTTGACCTTCCACAGCTTTTCACCCTTTAAAAAAAACACACACTCACATCTATTTTTTTTGGGTCCACAATGGACGACCTCACACATTCATCTGCAACAGTTTTTCCCACTCACTTAATCTTTCAATGTCTCTAATCTTATCCTTCCATCTGTCTAGACCGTTTACTATACCATCAATCTTTGTCATTGGGGAAACTTGGATATGTGGCTCTCTATTGTGTTCGCTAAGTCATTACTAGATATAACAAATAGTTGAGTTGCCAACACAGATAGGAAGGATGTCTTGGCCCTTTGAGAGGGTGTAGAGAAGATGTACTAGAATGGTACCAGGGTTCAGGGAGTTCAGGTATGTGGAGAGACTGGAGAAGCTGGGGTGGTTCTTACTAGAGCAGTGAATGATGAAGGATTTTGACAGTAGGTAGGGAGACTGTTTGTTTCTGCTGGGAGGAGGATCGATAACCAGAGGGACACAACTAAGGTTATTGGCAAAATGCCAGTGTGGGGGAGATGAGACATTCCTTTACACAGTGAGTTATTGTCATCTGAAATGCACTGCTTGAGAGGGTGGTGAAATCAGATTTTCAAAAGGAAATGGCTGAGATATTTGAAAAGGAGAAACTGCAGGCCGATGGGAAAAAAAGAGAGGGAGAGTGGGACTAATTGTATAGCTTTTTCAGAGAGCCAGCACAAGTACACTGGGCCGAATGACCTCTTTCTGTGCTGTCAGATTCTATTTTTCTTGATTCCCTTGCCTTTTAAAAATCTGAATGTCCTGGTTCTGTAGCTCTGGCCATTTTATAGAACACACAGAACCAACTTTCACTCCGACTCCCTGGAGATTTACCCTATTTTCAGCATCCTGATTACAGTGACTAAGAATAGTGCACAGATTCCAGCAGTAGGAGCTTGCTGCTGCAAGAGCTATTCCAGTTAGCTGAGGCATCGTCATTGGACCAGGCCACAGCAAGCATAAGCATACCTTTCCCCATGATCTCATCAGTTTCTGCGACAGTGTCGCAGCTTTTGGCCAGCTGGTACCTTCCTAATTCAGGATTGCATTAATTGTGCATTCCTTGTTTCCCAAGGCATAGAGGTAAGGTTCTACGGGTATTGGAGGAAAGTCAAACAGCGTGGACCCAGGTTAGAATGTGGTGGTAACTGGTCTATTCTGCTGTTTCACACAACGACAAATCTGTTCAAATCCTTTGAGGGTGTGACATCAAGGTTCGATAAGCAGGAACCAGTGGATGTAGTGTATTTTGATTTTCAGAAAGCATTCAATAGAAACGTCGAAAAATTGGAGCAGGAGCAGGCCATTCAGCCCTTCGAGCCTGCTCCGCCATTCAATACGATCATGGCTGATCATCCAAATTCAGTACCCTGTTCCTGCTTTCTCCCCATATCCCTTGATTCCTTTAGCCCTAAGAACAATATCTAACTCTTTCTTGAATATATTTAATGATTTGGCCTCAACTGCTTTCTGTGGTAGAGAATTCCACAGGTTCACCACTCTCTGGGTGAAGAAATCCCTCCTCATCTCAGTCCTAAATGGCTTACTCCTTATCCTGAGTTTGTGACCCCCCCAGTCCTGGACTCCCCCATCATCGGGAACATCCTTCCTGCATCTAGTCTGTCCAGCCCTGTTAGAATTTTGTAGGTTTCTGAGAGATCCCCTCTCATTCTTCTGAACTCCAGTGAATACAAGCCTAATCGACCCAATCTCTCTTCATATATTCATAGGGTGCCACACAAGAGCGATTGAACAAAATTAAACACCTAGGATGAGGGAGAATATATTAGCGTAGATTGAGGATTGGTTAATGGACGGAAAACAGTAGGAATAAATAAATAGGTCATTTTTGGGTTGGTTGACTGTAAAAGCATAAAGATTGCTGCTTGGGCCTCAGCTATTTATTTATATATTTATCTATCTCAATGAGTTAGATGAAGCGACCCAGCGTATTGTATCCAAGTTTGCTGACGATAACAAAGTTAAGTGGGAAAATAAGCTGGAAGGAGGATTCAAAGAAACTGCAAAAGGACTTGGGTTAAACGAATGGGCAAGAATGTGGCACATAAAATACAAGTGGAGAAATATGAAGTTATCCACCTCGGAAGGAAAAGTAGAAAAACAGAATATTTTTTA
Organism: Heterodontus francisci; assembly: GCF_036365525.1. Lineage (NCBI taxonomy): Eukaryota > Metazoa > Chordata > Chondrichthyes > Heterodontiformes > Heterodontidae > Heterodontus > Heterodontus francisci. The sequence goes on from NC_090417.1 coordinate 3,409,364, forward strand.
AACGGTGAGAGACTGGGATCTGGGTGTCCTTGTATATAAATCACGGAAGTTAACATGCATGTACAGCAAGCACTTAGGAAAGTATTCGATGGTATTTGGCCTTTATTACAAAGGGATTGGAGTAATAGAGTAATGAAGCCTTACTGCAGTTAGATAGGGCCTTGTGGAGAGCACACACGGGGTTTTCAAACATTGTTCTATTCCAGTGGCTCATGCCACATTTTGCATTCAGCGATGAGACCTTGTTTGGGAATATTCTTGTTTTTCACCATCTCAGTATGAGTTACAGCATCAAGGCAGAGGGGATTTAAATATGGAGGAACGGGGTGTGTGGGGGGTAGTGGTTGGTGATGTACTTAACATATGGGAAGGGGAGCAGAAGCTAATGACGTGTTTTTTTTTTGTTTTCTTGCAGAATCTGTTACCTGCTTGAACCTCGAGAATTTAGTCTGATCTCTCATTGAGAAAAAATGGTCCTGTTTGTGTGTGCGTCCGGTTAGTCTTGCAAGAGCCAATAAAATTATTTGTCACTTTTTTATCATTGGCACTTCTCGTCATTTGCAGTACTGTGGTCATGGATCCCTGGAGTTAGGTGTGATTTTTTTTCTTCAAGCCTTTAAACAAGTAATTTTCTCCAGATGTGGGTGACCTGGGGAGGTGAGTGTGGATCAGAGTCACAGTTAAGAACGGCACGTTCACTGACCTGGAACGTTAACTCTGCTTCTCTCTCCACAGATGCTGCCAGACCTGCTGAGTATTTCCAGCATTTCCTGTTTTTATTTCAGATTTCCAGCATCTGCAGTGTTTTGCTTTTATTATAGAGATAAGGATTGACAATTAGTCTCACTCTCCTCTATACCCATTGCCTCGTAAATGTTTCTTTAAGTTTATATCCAATTCCATTTTGAAAGTTGCTATTGAATCTGCTACCTCCACTGTTCGAGCACTGCATTGCAGACCATCAAAACTCTCATCTCGTCCCTCCCTCCCAGCTTTTTGACAGTTATCTTAAATCTGTGTCCTCTAGTTACTGACACTGCTGCCAGTACAAACAGTTCTCCCCATCGACTCTGTCCAAACCCCTCCTGATATTGAACAACTATTAAATCTCCCCTTCTCCTCTGCTCTGAGGAGAACAATCCAAGCTTCTCCACATCACTGAAGTCCCTCATCCCTGGTAACATTTTAGTTAATCATCTTCACATACTCACCAAGGCTTTGACATCCCCCTTTAAAGTGTCGTACATATAATTGGACAGAATACTCCAGCTGTGACCTAACTAGTGATTTATAAAGGCTTACTATCACTTTTCTCTTGAATTCCTTATTGTATTTTTAAGTGACTACCTTTTATTTATGGCCCCTGGTTCTGATCTTCCCTGCAAATGGAAACCTATTCTGTACATTTATCAAATCCCTGCATCATCTTAAAAGACCTCTAAGTCACCCCTCAGCCTTCTCCTATCTGGAGAAACTCGTCCCAGCCTGTTCAATCTTTCCTACGATATGGAGACCTGAAAACTATGTGGTTCTGCAAGTGGAGTCCAAGCAGGGTTCAGTATAATGCAGCTGAAGTGAGCATAGTGAAGGGTTTTAAACTACATCCCCCTGCCAGGGCAGGCAGATGAGACAGGAGAGGTGACAGGATCAGCAACATGCAGAATATCCCTCAGGAGCATGTGAGGTGTGTGGACAATGTAGTCGTCATCACCTTTGGCTCCCTCCTTTGTTGCAGCTCCATCCTGGAGTATGAGGATCAGTCATACTACTATGTGGCATGGAGTTGATGGTGCTCACATGACCTGTCTGCTCTTGTCCTTGGTGACTCAGATTGTGAGGCTACTGAGTTGCTGCACAACTCTTGGGGAAGTTGCATTATTGCCCACCCTGGAAAGTCTGGCTATAGCAATGTGCCAGGGCATTAAGGCCACCTATTCTAATAAAGGAAACACTCGGTGCCAACTTACACCAGTGTAGTCCAGCATTGCTATATGAGATTTATTTCCCATTCACTGTGTAAAAGGAGGAGAGCGACATACGGACATTACCTTCCTGAAACAACATTCAAGAGGCTGGTAGGTATAAAGTACCTTGGGTTGCAATAATAACTTTTAGTTTCCATTTGCACAGTCCTTCCACAATATCAACCGTCATTGCCACCCAAAGAGAGTACCACCATCAACCTTGAACCAGCCTGGCTGGGTGTGGAAGAGTGCACGCTGAAAGATTAAACCAGAGGCAAAGTGTTACATAAACAGCAAATACTGTTTAAAAATGCACAGCATTACTGAAGGCAATCTCCTTAACAATGGTTCAGTGACCCATGATATGTGTGAATGGAAGGATGGCTTGGTTAGCCATCCTTGGTTAGCCTTGGTTATCAGCTATTCTGTGGACGCTCCCTGTACCAACTCAAATGTGTAAAATGGATATTGGAGCAAGTTACTGAAGAGCTGCTTGTGCAGATAATCGCAAGAGGTGTGGCGATCTGCAAGGGGGGATACATTGGAAAATAATTTAGGGGGAAGAAGTCAAAAGCCGTTTTAGTTTTGTTCAGCAGGTTTTGCTCTGCTGATCCTGTTTTATTACACAAAGTCTAGAGCAGATCGGATCAGCCTTTTTCTTTGTGCCAAATGAATGGTGCTGAGGTAGCTCTTCACTACAGGCTAGACACAGATTACACCACAACCTCATGAGCAATCTGTGCTTGGGGCCGCTTGCCAAGAATTGAAGGAGGCCACAATTTGAAAAAGAAATCTGCTGACCGTCTTCCAGCCAATCCCCAGCTGTTAGCCTCCAGCCCGACCTCAGAACCGAGTTCAAATCAATACAGCTTCTGCTGCATTTTCCTAACCAGGCAGAAGTCAGCAAATGCTTTGTTAATGATTCTTCAAGTTGTTTTGTTATTTCCCCGACTTCAATATCTTTGAGCTCCCTCAGTGGCTCGGCAAGTGACTGACTGATGTGTGCAGATTATGAAGGTCTCTGGTTTGATCACCAGTTTGTGCTGAGTTCACCCATGTCAGCCAGGGCAAGGTTAGGGATGCGACAGTTAGCCTCGTCCCCAATCAGTTAGGGTTCCTTCTCCTCGATTGCTATCCAGTGACCCCTGCTTGAAAGTGCATGTTAGGTAAGGAGAGGATTGGATTTGATGTCTCTTGCAGTTTGGTTTCCAGCCAGACTTCAATGTGAAGAATGGCCACCTGGTAAGGGTGCTGGAAGGCTGCTTATACCACGGGTACCAAGCCTCAGCTTAAACTTTACAAGAGCATTTATATAGGAACAGGAGCAGGCCATTCAATCCACGAGCCTGTTGGCCCACACAGTTTGATCATGGCACCTTTAAGAAAGCACTTCACAGAGCTTTCATAAAGTCTCTCTTTCTCTTTTGGGCCTCCTTATCTCGAGAGACAATGGATACGCGCCTGGAGGTGGTCAGTGGTTTGTGAAGCAGCGCCTGGAGTGGCTATAAAGGCCAATTCTGGAGTGACAGGCTCTTCCACAGGTGCTGCAGAGAAATTTGTTTGTTGGGGCTGTTGCACAGTTGGCTCTCCCCTTGCGCCTCTGTCTTTTTTCCTGCCAACTACTAAGTCTCTTCGACTCGCCACAATTTAGCCCTGTCTTTATGGCTGCCCGCCAGCTCTGGCGAATGCTGGCAACTGACTCCCACGACTTGTGATCAATGTCACACGATTTCATGTCGCGTTTGCAGACGTCTTTATAACGGAGACATGGACGGCTTGATAAGAGAATGATCTGATTTGAAAAGTCAATACATTTGATAGATAGTGGTGAAAAGTAAGTGAAGGGATTCACTGCTATGTCACTCAGTTGAGACAGAAGAAGACCTTTGCAAAATACCTTGGAGTTGTACAGCTGATGCATGAGCAATTTGTCAGCTTGCTAAATTTGTGAGTAGCACAAGTAGGTCATTGAGACAACAGGCTATACTGATTTGCAGAAGGATTTAGATCAATTGGCAAACAAATGTCAGATTAAATTTAATACCAACTAATATGCAATCTGGCAAATTGAGCATAAAAATGTGTGTCTCGGGTATACAGTAAACAGAATAGATAGAGACCTGGGGATAACTGTGCAGATTAAGCTCATCCACTTCATTGTGTAAAGTATTAAATGGTATAGCTGAACTACCTCAGGCAGCAACAGCAGTAGGATCACAGTGCGCGAATTTAAATGTGAGAAGTACATTTAGAAGAGAGATTGGAAAATTTTCTCTCCTCAAAAGGTGCTAATGTTTGGAATAATCGACCAGGTAAGGTCACAGAGCCACATCTGGCATATTCAGAGTGCAATTGGAGTATTACAAGGACAGAATGTTCTTTGCTCCCGATGCTACCTTAATAACATAAGAGGGAGAAAGGGAAGTCATTGCTGAGAAATTTTCACCCAGTCTCAAGTTGGGATGCATATTCCCAAATCTTTGAAGGGGACAGGGCAAGTTGATGAGGTGGTAATGGGGGAAGTGTATGGAATACTGGGCTTTGTAAATAGGGGCATTAAAGTACAACAACAAGGAAGTGATGCTTAACTTTAGGCCTGCGCTAGAGGTTTTAACAATTCTGGAAACCACACTTTAGGAAGGATCTCAAGGCCTTGGAGAAGGTGTAGAGGAGATTTACTAAGATGATAGCAGGGATGAGGGGGTTCAGTTATGCGGAGAGTTGGAGAAGCTGGGATTGTTCCCCTCAGAGGAGAGAAGATTAAGGGGAGACCTAATGGAGATATTCAGAATTATAAGGGGTTTTGATAGAGCAGGCAGGGAGAAACTGTTTCCTCTGGCAAGATGCCCAGACGTTGTTGGCAAGTGGGTCAGTAACCAGACGTCATAGATTTAAAATAATTTGCGGAAGAATTAGAGAGGAAAATCTTTTCTCACAAATGGGGGGTGGTAACATCTGGAACACGCTCCCTGAAGGGGTGGTGGAAACAGATTGAAAAGACTTGAAGGAACTAAATTTGCAGGGTTATAGGGGAAAAGCTAGTGTGTCCTAAATTGAACAGCTCTTTTAAACAACTTGATGAGTCAAATGACTGCCTCTGCTGTAAGATTCCATGAGGTCAGATTTTAAGGGTGAAGAGTTTGCCAGGGAGAGTAAGCTTGCTTGCAGAGTTAGGTTGGAGTGAAGTTATGGAAAGAATTGAAAGATAGAAGGATTTTAACATTAATTGGTGGACATAGAGCCAGCATAAGTCCCTGAGCACAGGTCTCTGATAGGTGAATGGAGTTTATCGAGTGCGGATGAAACAAGGGTATTTTAAGGAGAACCCAGCAGTGATGAAAGCAGTGGTGAAGGGGCTGAGGTAGGAGCAGAGGTGATGAGAGGAATGTTGCAGAAAAAGAGACGTGTATTTATGCTTGGCCTTTCACCATCACAGGGCACCCAAAGTGCTTTGCAGCTATTGAAGTACTTCTGAAATGTAGTCACTGTGATAAGAAATGTAGCAGCCAAATTCTGACTGTGATAATGATCAGATAATTGTTTTTAATGATGTTGGTTGCCAGTACACTGGGAGGAATGCCGGTGCTGTTCATGATATTGCCATGGGGATCTCTTCTGTCCACCTGTTTAATATCTCATCGGAAAGGGGGCACCCGGGACAGTGCAGCACTCCCCTCAGTACTGTTAGCCTGCATTTCATCCTTAAGTCTGTTTCTTGAGTACACAACTGACTGAGGCACGAGTGCTAACCAGTGAGCTGTGACTGACAACAGGATCAGCTGTGGAGTTTGAAGCCTCGCTCAGCCCAGCAGCCAGTGCCTGTGTGTTTTGAGGAGCAGGGAGAAATACACGACGTGGAGGTGGCTGGATGCAACAGTCAGGTCGTGGTTCTCTTGCACTCGGATTTAACCTCCTGCTTAATGATAAACTGCATTGCCATTTATTAGCAGTGATATTTTGCAATCACTGTCTAGCTCTTGATTCCTCTTTCCAGTGCACTCTCGGGGTCTGGCATTTTAGGCCATTTTTCCTCTTCAGAAGTCTCCCAATTTCAGTCCAAATTCTTTCCATTCCCAAAAAAGCTATTCTATAGTTTAAATATTAGAGGTTGGGCTTGCTTCCTTCAGCAAAGAGTGCTCTAATTGACATGAAGAGAATTGGCAACCCGAACCAGGCATGTCCATTATGGTGAAGGCATCAAGTAATGGGGAACGCAAATTACAAATGAGGATGTAAAAAGTGAAGCTCGACAGAGCTTCTCAGCCCGAAAAGGGCAGTTTAGTTATGGAATAAATCGCATGTGGTCTGCTATGTTCTGGATCTTTGCCCAGCTCCTGGTTTGAACTTGGTTGTAGTGGCCACTTGTAAAGTAGAGTCCAGGTACATCTGGTGAGGAAGGTGAGAAAACGAGAGAGAATTCCATGAAATAGTTAATGGTAGACAAGTGCAGCACAGAAGGAGAGCATTCAGTCCATCGGCTCTGCCCCAACTCTTAAGAACAGTCCAGTTAGTCCCACTCCCCTGCACTTTCTCCATATCCCTACAAATTTTATTTATTGAATTCCCTTTTGAAGGCTACTGTTGAATCTGTATCCACTGCCCTATTAGGCAGTGCATTCCAAACCCCAAACACTCGTTGCGTAATTAAGTTTTTCTTCCTGTCGCCTCTGGTTCTTTTGCCAACCACCTTAGATCTGAGCTGTCTGATTATTGACCCTTCAGCTATCGGAAACAATTTCTCTTTATTTACTCCTGTCTAAATCCTTTGTGATTTTTAGCACCTCTATCAAATCTCCTCTTAGCCTTCTCTGCTCTAAGGAGAGCAACCCCCAAATTCTCCGGTCTACCCAAATAATTCATCCTTCCTCTGTGGAATCGTTCTAGTTAGTTTCTTCTGCACTCTCCTCAAAGCTTTAACATCCTTCCTAAAGTGTGGTGCCCAGAATTGGACACGTTACTCCATCTGGGGCAGAACTAGCATTTTATATATGTTTAGTCTAACTTCCTGGCTTTTGTACTCCATGCCTCTATAAAGCTCAGAATCCCATATGCTTCATTAACCTGTCCCACCACATTCAAATATTTATGTGCAAACACCCTGCGGTTTCTATGTTCTTGCACCGACTTTAAGATTGTGCCATTTGGCATGTTCTGTCTCACCTCATTCTTCCTACCCAAACGTATCACCTCACACTTTTCTGCATTGAATTTCATCCGCCATGTGTCTACCCATTCCACCAGCCTGTCTATGCCCTCTTGAAATTTATCACAGTCGTCTTCACTGTTTACTACACTTCCAAGTTATGGGTCTTCTGCAAATTTTAAAATTGTGCCCTGACTCTCAAAATCCAAGTCATTAATGTCGGTCAAAAACAGCAGTGGCCCTTGTACTAAACCCTGGGGAACAGCACTGTATACTGCCCTCCAGTCTGAAAAAACTGACTTTCACCAAGACTCTCTTTTGTATTCCTTTACCAATTTTGTATCCATGCTCCTACTGGTCCTTTGATCCAATGGGCTTCAATTTTGTTAACGGGCCTAATAAGTGTTACTTTATCAAATACCTTGTGAAAGGCCATCTCTGCAATTTCTACCCCTTCCTCAGCAACCTCGGATGCATCCCATCTGGACCTGGTGACTTATCCACTTTATGTACCACTAGCATTTTAAATATTTTTTTAAATTTTTATCTCATCCAGTCTCCTGATAACCTCCTTATTTACTGTAACTTTGACAAAAACAGATTAACACATTGCTGTTTGTGGGATCTTTCTGTGTGCAAATTGGTAGCCACATTTCCTACATTACAGCAGTGAGTACACTTCCAAAAATTACTTCATTGACTGTAAAGTGCTTTGGCGTGTTCTGAGGTTGTGAAAGGCGCTACACAAATGCAGGTGTTTCTTTTTATGCCTACATATTGAGGTCATGCTCAGTATAGTCTGAATTTTGACGTGGGGGTGGGGTGGTGTATTAATGCAGAGGAGTGTTTGTCTTATCTGCACCTGCTGTCACTCTCCGAACAGAAATAATTCCCTCCTGCAGTCTCTTGGATTCTGTTTGGAGGTGGAAGCCAAATGGAGGAGAACATTTCTCTTTTTATTTAATAGAACATAGAACATTACAGCGCAGTACAGGCCCTTCGGCCCTCGATGTTGCACCGACCTGTAAAACCAAGTGACCTACACTATTCCATTTTCATCCATATGTCTATCCAATATATTTCCTTTTTTCTCTCTTTTTGCTGAGAAGAGAATTATAGCAATTAATTGTTTTGCTTTTAAAATGGGGATCTCCTGGCAAACCCCATCGATACGGGTTAACAGTGTATGTGCAAGCTATAAATATATTTGAAACAAGTAATTACTTCAGTTGGCTGTATCTTGCTTCCCTTTTGGAACTGCAGCTGTGGCTGCTAATAGGTATTCGGAATAATCTGCAGCCATGACGAACACTGTCCCAGCAAGAGGGTAGTGGTAGAGCTTCCCGATGCCAGCAGTCACCTGTCATCCAGTGTGAGTGGGGCTGTAAAACAGTGTCAGGTCAGTCAGTTCACTCAACTGAGTCATCAGGTGAGGTGACTAGAGGCAGGAAGCATCACATACAGACCCTGGTTCGGCCTGGCCTGCAACAGGAAGCCTTTCCCTCAACACCACTCATCCTCCCCTCTCAGAATATTCCCCATCGTTTTCAGAACTGTCACTGAATTTATGTTGCTCAGACGCCAGCTGAATTCTGATGGTTTTATTTGCCAGTATGAGCCCTTTATATTTTCTGGGATAAGGTTCCACTGTCTTGGAACAACTGTGGGATGCGTTTCGAAGCATTTGGAGGAACTGTGCCCCCGTGTGAACTCAGCCCTCTCGCTGGGCTAGACATTATTAATTGTTAATATATATTAATTCATGGATTGGGAAATCTCTTCAAACAGGGCGGGGCTGTCACCATCAAAATTACAATGTTCTCAGTCCAGATACCTGCCCTATTGCCATAACCTTTTATCCCCTTTCTTTCAATCACTGATCTAACCTATTCCGAGAAATTGAGGTGATTTAAGCTCGGCTCCTTGTGTAGTCACCGAAGGTGGCGATTCTGGTTGATATTCACTCTCCTACGTCTAAGTTGGTGAGATCGACGGCAGTACTGACTGACCATCAAGCCTGCTCGTTTCCCAGGCCGTCTTGCTCAGTTTTTGCCGTCCATAGTCCTGAAAACATAAGAAATAGGAGCAGGAGTAGGCCATTCAGCCCCTCGAGCCTGCTCTGCCATTCAATAAGATGAAAGCTGATCTGATCTCGGCCTCTGCTCCCCTTTCCTGTCAGCCTTCCCATAACCTTGACTCCCCTATACTTCATAAATCTGATAAGGACATAACGCAAACACTCTTTGTTCATTGAGGAATGGTGACCTGGCTGAGGTACGGGCGAGCACACAGTAACAATTAACGTTTACCTCAGCACCTTCAACAGAACTGGGGATTTTTCTTTTTTTTTAAACCGTGTGTTTTAAGGCCTCTTCTCTATATTGAGGCCCAGACATTTTGTAGCTGAGATGAAACCGTATTCGCAGGCCCCTTCCGTTGCAGGAGCTGCATCATTTGTGCAAATATTGAATCCCATCGCTTCCTACAAGGTCACAAATTGTTACTTGTCACCACATTTGAGGCCAGGTGCAGCCGTGAATGAGCAACTGCTGCTCCGTCTACGTGATTTGTTCCCTGCAGGCTGACAAGGCACCAGCAGATATTACGAAGTCAAGGCAATTCCACTCTCACTGTTACATCCCAGCAAGATGAATTGAACAGCTGTTAGTGAACTCTTCACCCTCCGGTAACCTATTTCGCAAACAGCAGCAAGAAGGACTTTGCAAATATATCCACACAATCATTACACAAGCAGGTTGTGAATCTGTAGAAAGTCCCCAAATGCTTTTTGTTCTTTGGAAATGAATGCACGTACACCGCGTACTTCCTGCATTTAATGCCAGTTTTACAGTATTGCATAAATGGCATCCATTAACCCTGCTGTCTACTTCAGAAGATTACTGCCTTGACCATCATTTTCTTTCCCTTCCTGTTGTCCCTCCCGCTTTCCCGACGGTGCTTATTTCAATTTAACCTCATCTTCACCTCCAGATTTTGCTGTTTGTCGGTTAGCCCCAGTTGTCACCTACATGGCTTTGGGAGTCATTTGGCCTGTGAATTGTTTCAGTAGGGACATTTCTTTTCCCATTTTCCTCTTCTCTCTCTGATTCAGGGGCAGGAGTAACATTTCACAGTTGTTAACTGCCCTCTGCTACCAGGCCGAACTGAACAGTGTTCATGGTTGAGATTGGACGGTCGGCTGTTTAAGCCAAGTCTGACCCTGCCCTTACTCAGTGTACATACTTTTCACCAGCGATGACTGTCTAATAATGAGAGGCAACAATCCTGGGTGACAGTACCCCTCCAGACAACAGGGAGGGGCTGCGGCTCCTTTCTCTCGTGTGGCTGCAGTTACAAAATCTAAACTAGGGGAGAAATGCTCCACTAACTGCAACAATTCTGGTCTGTGCTATGTTAAAGCATCTCAGTCAGGGTCGTCACAACTAAGCTTGGTGGCAAGCCTGAGGAAGGTGGCAGATGGGGTGGGTAAGAGAAGAGGATGTAAAGCTGAATCAGGTATTTGAAGATTCTGAGAAATTTAGAGTATTTTCTGTTTGTCTTGAATGAGAGGTGATCCTGAGGGGACTTGCCAGAGTAGATGCTGAAGGGATGTTTCCCCTTGTAGGGGAGATTATAACTAGGGGACACAGTTTAAAAATAAGTGGTCATCTATTGAAGGTGGAGATGAGGAGAAATGTTTTCTTTGAGGATCGTGTGTCTGTGGTCATCTCTTCCCCAGAGAGCAGTGGAGGCAGGGTCATTGAATGTTTTTAAGGCAGAGGTAAACAGATTCTTGACAAAAAAGGGAGTCAAAACGTATCGGGGGTAGGCAGGAAAGTGGAGTTGAGGCTATAAACAGATCAGCCATGATCATATTGGATGGCAGAGCAGGCTAGAGGGGCTGAGCGGCCTCATCCTGCTCCTAATTCGTATGTTCCGATGACAATGATGGTTTTCGAGAATGAATAGCCGACAGACGCTCACTGTCAGGATTCACATGTGAAGAACTGGCTGAGGAATTGTGATGGTTGTACAACATTATGCCCACATGAATCAACCCCTTCAAGAACAGAGAAGAAAATTGAAGAAAAACAGAAGTGTGTTCCTGCACAGTTTTTGATCTGTGTTGAAACAGTCAGAGGCTGAAACTGTGTCACTGATATTGCAGAAAGAGTGGGCGGTCTTCTGTGTAATAATAAATGTTATGATGTAATAATCACTCTTGTTGAAACAGTTTTCCTTTAATTTTCTGGCTGCTCATCCTCTCCAAATTTCTACCTGCCTGTACTGAGGGCACCAACTGACACTGGGTCTGTGGTTTCCCATTCTGGGTGACTGTCCCCCACTTAGTGACCAATCTGCGTGTGTGAGCCTCGGTGGTGAATGGCCGAAGGCTATTTGACAAGATGGGGCGCCGTAGCTCAGATCAGTCTTGTTCCCAGCCTGCATCCACCCATGCAATTGCCAGCAGGGGACAGGCTGTGGTGACCGGGAGCAGTACGGTGAGTTGGCAGACTATGGACTGAATGGGTCATTAAAGCAGAGCACGATCCTGAGCTCTGCAAACATGCTTCTTTCCGGTAGGGGTGACTGGATAGTGATCAGGAGTGGGAACCCCTTTGCGGGCCCAGCAATGCTGGAGACAACTGCACCGTTAGACCAGTGCCTCAGATGAGATCAGTGAACAAAGCGCAGATATGGATTGAACTTTGGGTCAATGGCACTGTACTATTGTAGAGAAGATTTTGGCCCATTGCCTGAGGAAGGGAGAGTTGCATTTTCTACAATTGACTGGACTCTGTAGTGCTTCATTGTGGTGAAGCAGCAACCTTTCCCCACACTGTAGCCTCCAAGCTGCTTAACACTTCTACATGGCATTCCACTGGTGAAACATTGAAATAAATAGGTGAACACGTGCGTAAAACACTGGCAGACCGAAGAATGTGTAATAGTGTTAAGCGTTTAATGCTGTTATCACCGAGAGTAATTTGCAGCCTTGAATCTTCAAGGTACATGCAGAACATCCTTATTGATTCAGGTCAACGACCTTTCATCAGAACTGGAAAATGTTGGAGATCTAACGGGTTTTAAGCAAGCACTGAGTCGTGGACGTAGGTGGGAAGAAACTGGAGAAGGGGAGAAGATCGAGAGTCAAGACCGGAAGAAATTAGTTCCATGGGGCGAGAAGCTGAAACAATGGGTCTACACCAGGGCAGTCCTGTTTGTGGATCTTGGGAAGGAGATAGAAGTGAGCTGTTCAGGGTGAGCAGACTTTAAAGATCTGCCTTCCAAGGCCTCCATCCTCCGAGTCCTCACTCAAGGTAGCTCCTGAGCTAGAGTCATTCAGTAGGGAATCCTGTCTGACTTCCTTTGTCAATATAGTGCCTTATTGCAGGATGTAAATGAGAAATCGGAGCGGGGAGCCAGGGTTAGATCATTCAGGAACTCCAGGGAGTGGGAAGAAAAACCATTGCAGGAGATTCTCTGGCGACATGACTAGTTAGATAAGAGTGGATGGAACCAGGTGAGTGTAGTCCCTTCCAGCTGGACAACAGAGGAGGATGGTGTAGTGAACTGTGTCAAAACACTGTGAAAAGGATGAGGAGAGAGAAAATACCTTAGTGACAGTCATTTATGACTTTGATAAGAGCTATTTCAGCAGAGGAGGCTCGAGAGGCCACGTGACCTACTTTTCCTATTTCTTATGTTCTTAATTTTAAAAGCAGAAAGGGTGCAGAATTTGGGATCATGGGCAGGAGGTCAGAGTTAGAATTTGAACCGTTGTTCACCTGCTGCTGCAGATTCAGTGAAAACCTTCAAGATTTAACACTTGGAGGAAGTAGAAAAATGAAATTCAATTTTAGAAAATGACCTTTGCTGTCGGTTTTGTGTTTTAGAAATTTCCATCCAACCTGCTCAAAATGTGACAGTCCGATTAAAACAAATCACACATATTACATTATGATTCCACAGTCAAAAGCATTAAACACATTTTCTAAATTTCCAGATAGGACTAAATTGGGAGGGATAGTCAGCAAAAGTGGATACATTAGACTTGGTCCCTTCATCGAAGTCATTAATATAGATTGTAAATAGCTGTTCCTTGTGGTACCCCACGAGTCACAAGCTGCCAAGTTCCCACTCTCATTGACTATCCACTGAGCTCAGTGGTTGGTTGGAGAGCTATTGAAGAGTGCTCAGCGAGCCAAAACCTCTGCGACAGATGGCAGTGGTTCACGAAGATGGCTCACCACTTTCTCAAGGGCAATTTAGTGATGGGCAAGAAATGCTAGCCTTGCCAGCGATATCGACATCCCGTGAATGAAAAAAGAAAAACTCCCCGTCTCCATTCACATGGGAGAAATGGGTAGTTGGACAGCAGTTGGGAGTGGGACAGGATGGCTGACACTTCCCCATACTATGGAGAGGCTTTGGTTTCTTTTATTCCAGAGGGTGCGTTCCCCTGCACCAACACCTGAGACACATCAGACCAACATCTGGGAATGTCAGTGTCCCTTTACTGCAGGATTCATCTACAGGGACACCTGAGACACATCAGACCAACATCTGGGAATGTCAGTGTCCCTTTACTGCAGGATTCATCTACAGGGACACCTGAGACACATCAGACCAACATCTGGGAATGTCAGTGTCCCTTTACTGCAGGATTCATCTACAGGGACACCTGAGACACATCAGACCAACATCTGGGAATGTCAGTGTCCCTTTACTGCAGGATTCATCTACAGGGACACCTGAGACACATCAGACCAACATCTGGGAATGTCAGTGTCCCCTTATTGTAGGAGTCACCTGCACTAACACCTGAGATACATCAGACCAATATCTGGGAATGTCAGTGTCCCTTTACTGCAGGATTCATCTGCACAGACACCTGAAACACATCAGACCAACAACCGGCAGTGGCAGTCCTCGTATTGCAGGACACATCTGTATTGACACCTGAGACACATCAGATCAACATCTGGGAATGTCAGTGTCCCCATATTGCAGGACACATCTGTATTGACACCTGAGACACATCAGATCAACATCTGGGAGTGACAGTGTCCCTCATCAGATCAACATTTGGGAGTGGCAGTGTCCCTCATCAGCCCAACATCTGGGAGTGACAGTGTCCCTCATCAGCCCAACATCTGGGAGTGGCAGTGTCCCTCATCAGACCAACATCTGGGAGTGGCAGTGTCCCTCATCAGACCAACCTCTGGAAGTGACAGTGTCCCTCATCAGATCAACATCTGGGAGTGGCAGTGTCCCTCATCAGCCCAACATCTGGGAGTGGCAGTGTCCCTCATCAGCCCAACATCTGGGAGTGGCAGTGTCCCTCATCAGCCCAACATCTGGGAGTGGCAGTGTCCCTCATCAGCCCAACATCTGGGAGTGGCAGTGTCCCTCATCAGCCCAACATCTGGGAGTGGCAGTGTCCCTCATCAGACCAACATCTGGGAGTGGCAGTGTCCCTCATCAGACCAACATCTGGGAGTGACAATGTCCCTGCAGGGACACCTGAGCAACATGTGTTAGTGTCCAAAGAAGGGTAAACATCCGCAGCTGACTGACAGGGCGCTGATTGGCTGGTGGAGGGGAGGCGGCTCTCGCCATTGGTGCGCTGGTGCCGGCAGAGGCGGGGCGAGTTTGCTGGGGTGGAAGGTGCGGCGCAGTCTCAGTTGGAGGGGGAGGTAGAGTTTCGGCCGACATCGGCAGCGTTAACAGTGGCTCTATAACCAGGTGAGTGCAGTCAGTCATTCATTTATTTCTTTCAAAGCGCTATCATTAAACGCAGTGCTCGCTGCTTTCTCTGCCCGCTTTACAGGTACAGTGCATAGGCGGCTTCCCATCTTTAACCATCGCAGAGGGAATTCCAGCTCGGCTCTGAAAAGATTTTGCTGCGCTGCTTGTAATGGAGGTTTTGCTTTGGGAATGTTTTACTGCTTGTCTGTAATGTGCTAGTTCTATGGAAACCATCTCTTGTTCACTCAGCCCTATCCCCATTGCAGACCACCTCAACTTCCCTTCTGCTAAAGCAGAATACTGCCGGTTGCTGGCAATCTGAGAAACAACCAGAAAATGCTGGAAATACTCAGCAGGTCTGGCAGCATCAGTGTAGAGAGAAACAGAGTTAACGTTTCAGGTCGGTGACTTTTCACCAGAGTAAGTGAAATGGGGCAGGGTGGGAAGAAGAACAAAAGGGAAGGTTTGTGCTCGGGCAGAGGGCAGGAAAAAATGAAATGACAAAAGGTCTCATGGTGCAGGGGCAAAGAGAGCGGTAATGGGACAAGTAAAGAGACCAAAGATGTGTCTCGAGGAGGTGTGAATGACATGATCCTGAATAGTTCCATGTGGAGACAAAGTCAAAGAAACAAGAAGGGAAAAAAAATAAGCCAGTAAAGGAACATGAAATAAACTGGGGGCAGAAAGTTATCATCTAAAATTATTGCACCCCCACAGCTCCCATGACTTACACTTCCTCACACCCAGCTTCCTGCAAGGATTCCATTCCATTCTCCCAATTTCTCCATCTCCTTTGCATCTGTTTGGACAAAGCAACCTTCCGTCCTTGTGCTTCCGATATCCTTTTCCTCAACCAAGGATTCTCCCACCCCCACTGTGGTTGAGAGAGCCCTCTATTTCTCACATTACTGCTGTCACCCCTTTCCCTCTCCCCACTCTCCCAGAAGCTTGATAGGGTTCCCCTTGTCCTCGCCTTACACTCCACCAGCCTCCACATTCATGTTCTGCCACCTCCAGCGTGATCCCACAACCAAACACACCTTCCCCTCTCCTGTCAGCACTCCAAAAGGACTATTACCTCCACAACACCCTGGTCCACTCCTCAGTCACCCCAACAACCCCCCCCCCCCCCTTTCCTACAGCACCTTTCCATGCAAGTGCAGATGATGCAAGACCTGCCCTTTTACCTCCTCCTTTCCCACCGTCCAAGGACCCAAACACTCCTTCCAAGTGAAGCAGTGATTTACTTGTATGTCTTTCAATTTAGTTTACTGTATTCGCTGCTCACAATGTGGTCTCCTCTGCACTGGGGAATTAAACACAGATTGCGGACCACCTCTGTTCAGTCTGCAATTGCGACCCCATGCTTCCTGTCACCTGTCATTTGAATTTCTTGGTTGACTCTCATTCTGACCTTTCTGTCCTTGGCCTCTTACACCGTTTCACTGAAGCTCAGGCTAAGTCCGAGGATCAGCATCTCCTCTTTCAACTGGCTACTTTACAGCCTTCTGGGCTGAACAATTTGAGATCATCAACTTCTGTTTAACTCCACTTCTCTGCCTTATCCCCATGTTAGTTGATATTGTTTACAGTTCTATCTTCTCAGATACTGTCCCCTTCACCTTTAAATCTGCCCTCATCACCACCCTCCTCAAAAAAAAAAACCCTTGACCCCCTCCATCCTTTCAAACTACTGCCCCATCTCCAATCTCCTTTCCCAAGTCCTTGGACGATTTTTTGACACCTAAATTTGTGCCCTTCTTAACAGAACTCCATGTTTGAATCCCTCCAATCAGGTTTCTCCCCCTGCAACTGTACTGAAGCAGCTCTTATCAAAGTTACAAATGACATCCTAGGTGACTTTAACTGTGCTAAACTATCTCTCTTTTTCTTTCTTGACATGGCTGATCACGGCATCCTCCTCCAACGCCTCTCCATTGTCCAGTTGGCTGAGTTTGCACTTGCTCGGTTCCAATCTTATCTATCCAGTCACAGCCAGAGTTTCCCTTGCAATGGCTTCTCTTCCTAATACCACTCTAGTGTCCTCCAAAGATCTGTCCTTGACCTTCTCCTCTTGCTCATCTACCTGATGCTCTTCAGCAACATCATCAAAAAATATAGCATCACTTTCCACATGTACATTGATGACTCCCAGTTCACCCTCACCACCACCTCTCTTGACCCCTCCCCTGTCTCTCAAGTGTCAGACTGCTTATCCGACTTCCAGTACTGGATAAGAAGACATTTCTTCCAACTAAATATTGGGAAGGCCACCAATTCCATGCCTCTCCCTGGCAACTGTCTGACTGTTGGTAACCTTGACCCAAAGATTGGCTCCTGGTTAAGCAATGCCTCAATTCTTCAAAATCTCTTCCTGTTTTCCGATCCCTCCATGGCATTGTCTCTCCCTATCTCTGCAACCTCCTCCAGCTCTACAATTCTCAGATCGCTGCAGTCCTCGAATTCTGGCCTCTTTAGTATCTTCAGTTTTAATTGTTCCACCATTGGCAGCCCTGCCTTCAGCTTCCTGGGCCCTACGCTCTGAATTTCTTTCCTAAACCTCTCTGTGTTTCTTCCTTGTAGATGCTCCTTAAAAATTACCTTGCTGCCCAAGCTTTTGGTCATCTGCCCTAAAGTCGTTTTGTGGCTTGCTGTCAAATTGTGTTGGATAATGCTCCTGTGAAATGCCTTGGATCATTACACGACATCAAAGGTGCTATATAAAGACAAGTTTTAGTACCGCTGGATATATTTACTTTCTCGGAGCAAGTGAGTGGCTGCAGGGCCGAGTTTGGGAATTTCTCTGCCCTGTCAACAAGCAGGAGCTAGTTGATCATGATCCTCAGCTCGACAGTTGAATGAGCAGATCGAATGTAGGGATAGCACCTTCCTGTCCTCCCTGGGGTCCAGCAGGCCTGAATGACAGGAGGGATGGACTGCAGTGAACCATCCCACTCGAACACAGCAGGTAGTTCCAACTGGGGCTCCTCAACTTGGAACACAGCAAACCAATTATTTATTGAAATTAAAAACAAACATGAGATGGTGGGAATACACGGGTGAGTTCACATCTGTGAAAGAGTGATGAGTCCCTATTTTGGGCTGCATGGTTTAATTTGAACAACCTCCTCCCCAGCCTGGCTTTGTGACCTACCCATAAAGTGGTGCTATTTTTAAAACCGGGAATGCACTGTTTGGATTGAGACGAAAGCTTTGTGTCTGCAGAAATCTAACCACTTGACACGAAGGAATCTTTGCATCATAGAAACTTTTCCATTTGACCATTCCATGACTGGGCAGTAATTCAGAGCAATAGTCTGGAGGTAAGTTTGGCAAACTGTTCCCTTTGTTTGCTGAACAGACTGTTGACTATGGATTCTTGGAGTTACTTGTCCAGGTGACCTCCAAATATGGATGTCTTCCAGCAGGACCATTGGACAGTGATCAGCAATAGGAAGTTAGGCCAATAACATGCTCCATTTCTTGGTTTGGGGTCCTTATGGACACCTCGTGTATGTAGTGCCTGTTAATTTGACACAGACCTGGAAACAAGCTTGGAACTTTGTAGCTGTGTGGCACGTCTTTCAGAAAGCTAGTACAGACACAGTGGGTCGAATGGCCTCCTCCTGAGCTCTGTTATCGACATGGCCATTTAGCCCAGACGTGAGTGCAGCAATTATTCTTAACTCGGAGGCTGAACTGTCTTGCATAAATGTCCCCGGCATGACTCGTATCTAGACCAGTCAGATCACAGTAAAAATAGAAACTTAACCTGTTAGTCTGGTAGCCTTTAATGCCTGTGTTGGCGAGCAGGAAGGGTGTTGCTGATCAGCCACAACAATGAGCCATTTAATGAAGTTCATTGTGTGTAGAAAGTTAGTGCAGTTGTGCACGCCCTATTCAAGTTCCATTGCTTTCCGTTTTCTAGGTATGACCTTATCTCTAGTACATTGTATCATTTCAGTTCAGGATGGTGCACTGCACGAAAACAGATTGCAAATGTACTGCCAGTCTGCTTGGCCTATATTCCAGGTATTAACTGCTTTGCAAGCCAATTATCCATTTCCATTTACTGCAAGTCATCACTCTTTGAGCAGGGCATTGTACCATAGTTGGGATGTTAGATCAGGGTGGCTTGGATAACTACCCAGACTGTAACACCTGTCATTCTGGACTCACGTGTTCCTCAAAGCGTAAGGAGGGTCCAACATATTCTCACTTGAAATCTGATGGTCGTTCAGTGAGATTTTGAGAACTTCGGCTGGGTACAATAACAATTTACATTCACATATAGAGTCTTTAACATGGTAAAACATCCCAAGGCACTTCACAGGAGTATTACTGATTAAAAATTGATACTGAGCCACAGAAGGAGATATGAGGGCAGGTGATTATAAGCTTAGTCAATGAGGTCGGTTTTAAGGAGTGAATTAAAGGAGCTGAGAAGTTTAGGAAAGAATTGGTGCAAAGTTATGAAGAGTGAAAGGTGGGGGTGCGAGGAATACATTGGAATAGTTGAGTTTGTAGCTGACAAAGGTATTGAGGGTTTCAGCAGCTGCTGATGCTGAAGCAGGGTAAGATATGGGTAGTGTTAGAGATAGAAGGTAGACTTAGTGATGGCGTGGATATGAGGTCAGAATCTCAGCTCGATCAAGTTGGCTGCTGAGTATGAGCGGACTGGTTCAGCCTCAGACAGTTGCCAGGGAGAAGGATGGAGTTGGTGGCTAAGAATGGAGTATATGTCATGGAGACGAAGAAAACTGGCTCCTCCAGGACTGCATGTTGGACATGCAGTGTAACAACAGAGGCAGTGGTGTTAATAGCTATCGTGCTTTCTGAGCAGGTAGAGGACTGTGCATTTTTATCATCACTGTCTCCCTCCCTCCCTCCCTCTCTCCCCTTCCATATTATTGAGATTATGTTTGCATTCTGTTGCAGGACAGAAACCCGGTTAATTGCGTGTTGTCATTTCTCTCATTCTGTCTCTCCTCCTTCTCCCTTTACAGGGTTTTGACTACAGTGTTCAGCTCTCCCCTCCTCCAGTCATGCCAGTCGATATTGCTTTGACACTTTGCCTCAGTCACTCCCCCCCCATTCACAGCTTCTTAAACTATCAGGAGTTCCGAGGTGTGAATAGATGCAGACTGAAGCCACTGCGCCCCTGTCTGCATCAGAAAAGGAATGTATGCGTGGCCACTGAAGCACAGGAGGCGTGCGACGGCAGCAACACTGAGAAAAAAAAGGTGGTTTTTGCGGATGCCAAAGGTTTCTCGCTCACTGCCGTTCGGGTCTTCTCCGAGTTTGAGGAGGACTTGTCAGAGCTGCAGTTTGAACTGTCTGACCTCGCAGACTGTGTTCCACAACCTGTCAACAAGAAGAAGTTATCCCTCGACTTTCCTCAGCCGGCGGCAGATTATTTAAACTTCCGTTCTCGTTTGCAAAAAAACTTTGTTTGCCTGGAGAGCTGCACCATCCAGGAGACATCCATCTCTGGAACTGTCAAAGTCAAGAATCTTGGGTACGAGAAAAAGGTCAAGGTCCGGACAACCTTTGACTCCTGGAAGAGCTTCCAAGACGTCGAGTGTGCCTACTTGAACGATTTGTATGCCTGCAGAGACACAGACACCTTCTCCTTTCAGGTCGACCTGCCTAAAGATCTCCAGTCTTGTGAGAAGATTGAGTTCTGTGTCTCTTTCGAATGTGGCCAGCACACTTACTGGGACAACAACAGTGAGGAGAACTATAGGATTACTTGCATGGGCTGGCAGTCGAGTGGTGAGAAAGTTTTCTTCCAAGAGGATTCATCTCATCACATTGGAGAAAAGACACAAGAAGTAGATTTTGAGCAGTTTGGCAGTCCTCGATCAGTGAATGTAATATTCTCCCAGTGGCAGAGTTGGGGCAGGTTTGATAGCGCTGGATATTGGTAAATGTCTGCCTCTTGCTTTTTGTAAATGGGGATTTTGACTGTTTTTACAATAAGCGTTCATATTAAGTAGCACCAACATATGGGTCACTTCCATGGATTTGGTAGACACTTGTGTGTGAAATTTGAATGCATTTTTGCGAGAACAATGAAATATGAAAGCCCTGTTACGAATGCAACTTTCTGATTTTTATCATTGCTTCTCTTGGTTAATATCACGGCAAAGCTGCTACTCAAATGCTATAGAGCCTTGGTCATTTAATCTGTCAAATGACCTATCCTTTTTTGTGAGGAAGTAGCAGAGAGTGTTCAATGTAATTAGCCAACAGGATATAAGGGGGCAGTGCCTTAGATGAAGTGTGATATTTTGATCAGAGTATGTAATGAACTCAGGCTATCATCATTCTTCTTGTTTCCATGTTGTAAACTTGCCACAAATCTAACTTGATTGTCAGTGACTTGCATGAGTGGGGCACAGTGGCCGTACATTAAACTTCACAAATCAAAGGCACACACTGTAAGAATTCAGTCTGTTCACGTGCATTAAAGGCTTCATCACTTGTGAAAATCACCTTTTCCCCCCAGCAGGGCACATTCTGATCAAACAAAGTCTTCTGCTAATGGTGACATTGATGCACATCATGCGTCCTGTGGAAAGCTGGGAATGACATTGTAGCAACTGCATTTGGGGCTTCATTTTAAATTGCAAACGAGTTAAGGATTGCTTCCTCAGTTCCAGGATTGCAGTAAGTGATGGCAGTTGGGTAACAGATTCCACATCCCAATCATCCAGTGGCTACCTGGTGATGTCCACAGCACTTTGTGTTGGATAAGGCATGTTTTCATTGTACCCACCCTGTTAGATATATAGTTTGTAGCTAACAAAGGTATTGAGGGTTTCAGCAGCTGCTGATGCTGAAGGAGGGTAAGATATGGATAGTGTTAGAGATAGAAGGTAGACTTAGTGATGGCGTGGATATGAGGTCAGAATCTCAGCTCGATCAAGTCGATCAAAAAAAAAAGTGAAGATTTTTTCCCCACAGTATTAACATTGGTTTTTATCTAATTCTAACTGTTTTTTTTGCAGCCAGTATGGGTTTCAAAAAATACACCACTGGCCACCTTTAAGTCCAAAACATGCTTCGTTCTAGACAATGCCTCATACCCAGAGGTGTCTGATGTTTTCCGAGAATCTTCTACCGTGAGTGGTGATAGAACCCGTTGAACACTCTCCCTGTGTCTGAAATGCTGCAGCTCGACAGCTGTCAGTCATGATTTCTTTGCCATTTTAACACTTGCACTCTTGAATTTAGTTTTATTCTGAGCTTTGATTTTGATTGCTTTAGACTGTGAATGTTTGAACAAGGTTTGCCCTTGACATTCGAAGACTTAGGCAAGTAATCTATGTGCAAAATGGAAAATTAATGAATGTTATTAAAGGAATTATTTTAGATCTAGATTGAATGGCACCGCAGTTGACAAAGCAATCGCAGAGTCTAAGGTGGCCATTTCTGTTTGTGGTCTGCTTAGCAGTGCTGCTGTTGTAACTAAACTGGTTTCTAGGTCTTCTCCCCTGCCACCCCACCCCCAGCTCCCAGGAATATAAATGTCATTCTTTAGGCAGTTGTTAATTTATATGAAAGCTCTTAGTGAAAGATCGTCCTGTATTTGGACTGATCTGTATACAACTTCTTCACATTGAAGATTCTTTGGAGGGCAGAATGTTTTGTAATGAAGGCCAGAATCTTTGCCATGAGTGCACCTCACTGTAATTGTTCATGGATATTTTTACCTGAAGTGTGGCTGTCACTGGGGATCGAACTGGGGGTAGCTTGGCCTTTATTATCAAACAGACTCACTGCATAGACTTGGCACAGTGAACAATGGCCACTGTGGCAAGAGAGTGGCTGTACCCTGTTAGATGATACCAGTGTATCATATTGACTTTGCCTTCAAAGGAGAGAGTGAGGAGGAGAAATACGAGGTCTATAAATGAAAGATTGCAATTTCATTGCTGGATTAGGATTAATTTCACTTCATGTAGTTTTAAGGTTGTCCAGTTTCTTCAGTTTAAGACTGTAGGTGAGTAATTCATTCCATAGTACGTAGTCTCTTTTCCCCCTGTACCCCCCACAACCAAAAACAAATTCAGTCAAAATCATCTGAATTTGGCTTTTTTGCAGCAATTGATTTCAACGCTGACACATGGACAGCTTTTCACAGGTGCTTTTCAGCAGTGCAACTGAGTGACAATATGAGAAGTGCACCTTCCTCGTTCGACTTCTTCAGAAAGAGGAAGCTTAAAGGTTTATGTGTTGAGCAAGCTGGTCAAGGCAAGGACCCCTTCTTCTCTCTCCGCTTTTGTTGTGTGATATAATCCGTGATTTCACCAGAAGTCTGTCGGCTCAGATTTTGGTTGAGAGGTTCTACTGTGGGAGTAGTAAAGGGCAAGTGTTTACTGCTGCTGCTGCTCAACGCCTTTTACTCAATGGATGGGAGAAAAGCTTTGTGAAGGGAAGCTTTCTCTGTTTGATAAAGCAATGTTGCTGCTTGCATGTTCTGAAGTATTACTGTGAATATTTGATGTAGATGGATATTTGTGCTATTTTGTATATGAGAAAATAAAGTTTATGGAGTTAAATTCATTTTTAATTTCTTGGAGTTTAATTTCCTGAAGGCAGGGCCATCTAATTGGTAGTGTAAGTGAAATATTTTTATTATGCAGGATACAGGGGTTGGGGGGGTGGGGGGGGGGTATTTTTTTGGGGGAATTGCATCCTCTTTTGGTGAAAACTGAGACTATTGGTGTTTGGAGCTGGTCATAGTTTTTAAGAGATATCTGACTTAAATTCTTTTTGATATATCTTCTGTCCAACACTGCTTTCATGTATTTGTGAATGGAATACACGATTAATGGGAAAATACTGAGAAGTGTAGAGGAGGTGAGGGACCTTGGAGTGAATGTCCACAGATCCCTGAAGGTAGCAGGACAGGTCAATAAGGCGGTTAAGAAGGCATATGGAATCCTTTCCTTTATTAGCCGAGGTATAGAATATAAGAGCAGAGAGGTTATGTTGGAACTGTATAAATCATTGGTTAGGCCACAGCTTGAGTACTGTGTGCAGTTCTGGTCACCTCATTACAGAAAGGATGTAATTGCACGCGAGAGGGTACAGAGGAGATTTATGAGGATGTTGGTGGGTCTGGAAAAATGCAGCTGTGAGGAAAGATTGGATAGGCTGGGGTTGTTCTCCTTGGAACAGAGAAGACTGAGGGGAGATCTGATTGACATGTACAAAATTTTGAGGGATAGAGTGGAGGTGAAGGGCCTATTTACTTTAGCAGAGAGGTCAGTGACTTGGGGGCATAGATTTAAAGTGATTGGTAGAAAGAGTAGAGGGGAGATGAGGAAATATATTTTCACCCAGAGGGTGGTGGGGTCTGGAACTCACTGCCTGAAAGGGTAGTTGAGGCAGAGACCCTCAACTCATTCAAAAGGAATCTGGATATGCACCTCAAGTGCCATAATCTGCAGGGATACGGACCAAATGCTGGAAGGTGGGATTAGAATGGGTGGATTGTTTTTGGCTGGCACAGACACGATGGGCCAAGTGGCCTCTTTCTGTGCCTTAAACTTTCTATGATTCTATGAGTCTGCAACAGCAACCCAAATGATGGGTCCAAGAAATTCACTTCCTTCCACCTCTACTGTTTCTCAACCCTTTAAAGATCTGCGTCTTGTCGGTTATAGTTCCAGAAGGGAAGACAGCCCTCTTTGCCCACATGAGCTTAAGCCTGGCATTCCCAATCCCTGTCTGATTCAGTCGCTGAGGTTAGCGAGCCTGGTGGGATGATGGGGTGAACGGGACATTGAGTTTAAGTTGATGGAAGGTGGGAGATTGGCCAGGAGAGCATCGGAATAGTCAAGTCCGCAGATAACCAAGGCATGGATGAGGGTTTCAGCAGCAGATGAGCTGAAGCAAAGGCACTGACTGGCGATATGACGGAGGTGGAAGTTAGTGACCTTGATGATGATGGTATCAGATTGGAAGCTCATCAAAGGATACTGGGATCAGCTTGAGACACTTCCCAGAGAGGGTGAAGATTCAGTGGCGAGGGAAATGGGATTTAAGGTGAGGACCTAAGACAATGGCTTTGATCTTCCCAGTGTTTAAATGGAAGAAATGCTTGCTCATCCAGGACTGGATGTTGGACCTGCAGACTCTCAACACAGGCAATGGTGGAGGGGGTTGAGAGTTTCAATATCTCAGGCCTTTGTTGATAGTTTCCCATTCCTGACATGCTGACATGATCATTGTGAATCTACACTGTACTCTCCAGCTTTAATACTCTTTCTATAATGGGACACCCATGACTGCATATAGTACCCCTCTAAGAGTGGGCTTGTGCAAATTTAGTGGCTGCTGAAGAGCACTTTTACCCCTTATAGTATTTGCATCCCTCCACATCTTTCAGTCCTTCTAGGCCCTGCTGCAGCACATTTCCATTGTGTTCATGCTTCCATCCCTTGTTTTTTTTCCCTCTGAAACCATCTCACTCTTCTCTGTATTAAACTGGATCTTCCTACTCCGCTACCCTCTTCTGACTACTAACAAGACCCAAGGAGAGATTTGGCAAACAGCATTACCCAGTATAGTTTTTGTTTTCATTGCTCTGTTAGCCAGCCCACAAGTTGGAGTTATACAACGGTACAAGACAGAAGGAGGCCATTTGGCCCATCGTGCCTGTGTTGGCTCTTCAAGAAAGCTATCCCGTTAGTCACAGCCGCTCTTTCACCACAGCTCTGCAAAATGTTTTTTTTTTAAAGTAGTTATCCATTTCCCCTTTGAAAGAGTTATTAAACTGAATGTCACAACTTCTTGTGGTGAGGTTTGAAGTTGTGACCTCCTGAATTGCTAGTCAAGTAGCAGTAGCCTATTGGAAGTAGGTGAGCAGATGCCTGGGCATTGGACAGTGATGAAGTGCACTTGCCTTTCAAAACTGCTGTCATCAGCCCACCCTTGATTGTGACCCCAATTCGATCCTCATGGAAAGGATGTCAACTCCCAGCTCCACGCCTATCTCATCCAGAATTCCCTATCGGATTTCCTCGAGCCCGGCGTCAGTATGCAAACGTTGTTCACCTTGATCACGAAGAACATTCTGCATAACCGATTATTCTTCTGCATTCTTCTCTGCAGCCTCTGGATGATCAATGATATGGTTGACCTCATCATCCTCTTTCGACACCTCTCCCCTGTTATTGCCCAAGTTTCTGGGACTCTGCTCTGTTGATTCTACTTTTACATTTCAAACTGTGTACACAAACTCCACAACACACAAATAGGCCATTCAGCTCAGCTGCCTCGTGCCAGTATTAATGCTCCACAGGAGTTGCCTCTCGCGCTACTTCATCTCGCCCTATCTGCATATTCTTCTGTTTCTTTCTCCCACATCTACTTATCTCACTTCTCTGCTATTCCCCTCAATTCTCCATCTGGTAGCACATTCTAACCACTCCCCGGATAGAGAAGTTTCTTATTGGATTTATGAGTGACTAACTTATTTATGAGCTCCAGTATTGGATTCTGCCACATTTTCTGTACCTTTACTCTCAATCCCCTTCAGAATTTGCAACACCGATATCAGGTCAACTCTCCGCCTTCTATTTTCTCGAGAAAAGAGCTGCAGCTGGCTCAGTATTTCCTGATATAGCAGACGAAGAAGTTATAACTATCGACTATAGGCAGACTGGCGAGCAATTCCTTCTCTTTCCATCTGCCTCAATCTCTCTCCATCATCTCTCAACCTGTACTATCCACAATACAATTTTGAATGATTCTCCGATCCCTGTAGTAAAACAATGGGCAAACAATTTTTGGCCCCTGCCGTAAACTTGGTTCCCTTGCCACTGATCTCATCTCCCTCTCTGGCTGAACCAAATAGGAGGTAGAAATCATGCTATTTTTGCTGGCTGGTAAGTCTAGGATGAGTGGATACAGTTTAGAGCCAGACCTTTGAGGAATGAACTAAGGCAACATTTACACACAAAGGAGAGCAGAAGTTTGGAACAGGTACAGAGGCTCGAGCAATTTTTAATTTTAAATCTGATTGATCATTTTTTTGATATTCCCAAGGTATATGGGGATTGTGGAGCTGGGTCATGTCAGCCTTGAGCTCACTTGAGGGGCTGAATGGCCTCCTGTCCCTATGCTGCTGGGCATGTGTCACTGCAGGAGGGCTGCCATGCGCCAGGCGGCCACAGAGGGGGCGCTCTCGAGCAGGCGTGCGCAGTCGCTGGGCCCGCGGGAGCCCGCACGCGCGCTCCGCCTCCGACCGCCCCGTGTGGGAGCGTCGGCGCTCTGTGATTGGTGGGTTCGTGACACGTGCGCTGTGGGGCCGGTGCGCGGAGAGAGAGGCGCGGGCAGTCCGACCGGGGCGCAGGCCGAGGAGGGAGGGAGGGAAGGTGTGGGTGTCTGCCGCTCGGAGCACAGGTCGGGGAGGTGAGGTTGCAGCCGGCCCTGCCGCTCGGAGCACAGGCCTTGGGCCGGCCGCGGGAAGGCGGTCGGAGTTGAGCAGAGGCAGTGAGTAGGCCTGAGGAGACTGGCGGGAGGACCGGCCTCCTGATGGAGGAATAACTCGAGGCCGGAGATTCATTTGGACACGTTGTTTCGGAGCCAGGCCGCTTGGAGAGGGGTGGGGCTAGAGGGGGAGGAGCCAGCTTTGTGAAAGGGGGGGGCCAAAGAGAGGGGCGGGGCTAGAGGGGGCCAGCAGTTTAAGAGGGGAGGGGCCAGCTTGGTGTGAGGGGGAAAAGCCCAGTTGGGGCTACAGAGGGGTGCGATTAGAGGGCAAGGGTGAGTTGGGTGCGAGGGGAGGGTAGGCTGCAGTCATGTCGTTCCTCTTGCCCTTCGACAACCTGGTCTGTATCCTGCTGGGCATCTCCCTGACTGTCTGGATCACCCTTCTACTGGTCTTCATCATCGTGCCTGCCATCTTTGGTGTGTCCTTTGGCATCCGCAAGCTCTACATGAAAACCCTACTCAAAATCTTTGAGGTAGGTCCTGCTGGGGTGCGCCTCATACAATTGGACAACGATTAAACAAGGGGTGAATAGACCTGGGAAAAAGGGGCGCACACACACACACACACACACACTCTGTGCAATTGCCTAACCCATTTCCGTGAAATTATGTGGCTATTTTAATGGACGCCTTTGTCCATTTATTTGGACAAACTCTTCAAATAGCCAATTCCATGTCTCAGGGCAGGGAGGGTCTGTTTGGTGCAGATGGTAGCCATGCTTTATGGGGACAGGCTGGATGACCAGTAGTTTTTAGTCTGTGGCCATTTCTGTATGGGGGCAGGGGTGCGGGTGTACACACTGCAAATCTTTGCGCTTGGGAGGAGAAGTTGAGAAAGTATTAAAAATAAATGCAGGCTCCTTGGTTTTCGAAATTGAGGCATAGAGTATAAAGCCAGTGAAGTTATGCTTGTGCTTTAGAAGACGCTGGTTGGACCCCAGATGGTGTATTGTATTCAATTTTGGGCAGCACACTTTAGGAAGGATTCCAAAGCCTTTGACAGGCTTTAGTAGAGATTTACTAGAATGGTACCAGAGATGCGAGAGAGTAGTTCTACAAAAAGATTGGAGAAGCTGGAGGTGTTGCCCTTTGAACGAAGAAGCTTCAGAGGAGATTTGACCGAGGTGTTTAAAATCATGAATGGTTTTGATGTGTAAATAAGGACAAACTGCTTCCAGTGGCAGAGGGGTCAGTAACCGGAGGGAACAGTTTTGAGGTGACTGGTGGGACTCTGGGGAAAGAGTGGGATTAATTGGGTAGCTTTTTCAAAGAGCCTGCACAGGCACGGGGGGCTGAATGGCCTCCTGTGCGGTATAATTCTACGATCAGTGGTTGGTTTACATGAATGTACGGATTGTACAGTGTGATAT
Source organism: Heterodontus francisci (assembly GCF_036365525.1). Lineage (NCBI taxonomy): Eukaryota > Metazoa > Chordata > Chondrichthyes > Heterodontiformes > Heterodontidae > Heterodontus > Heterodontus francisci. The sequence continues at coordinate 3,438,100 of NC_090417.1, forward strand.
CAAGGAGTCTGTTATATCACACGAGAGTGCCTTGCTGGTAATGAACTGGGAATTCTGTACACCATCCTGGTGTAAGTGTGAATGTTTCACACTATGCTGATTTGAATTGTGAAAAATTATCCAGCCGCACACTTAGCGATTCTGTTTTGTGTGGAGAGAATATTTTGAACTGGAGAACACTCTGGTAAAGTACTGGCTCTTACAGTTTTGTCACTGGTGATGGGAGCAATTACAAGTGATAAATTAAGAATACAGCAAGAAATGTATCAAACATTGAAGCAGATTGATGTGAAGGCAGAATTTCCTGCTCACCATGCACTGCCAATGATTACAATGATACAGTTGTAATTATTTTAAACTGTCGATGCCACCATGAAAATTTTAAGCACCAAAGGAATATTATTCATTTATATAACACCTTTCACAACCTCAGGCCATCCTATTAGTGCTTTAACAGTTTTCAAGTTACTGAAAATATGTATTAGTGTTGAAAGCCCAACCAATGTCTGATGGAGGTGTTTAGGAACCTTGCAACCCCAGGAAGACACCATTCAGCCCCTAAAGTCCAAATAGCAATTCTCTTACCATCAATTGCTGTTTGTGGAGGAGAGTTCTGAGCTTCTGCCATTATTTGTGGGTAGAAATGTTTCCTGATTTCACTTTGCCTCTACTTTGTCAACTTTGCCCCCGGTCCTGGACGCCCCACCGGCAGAAATTGTTTCTCTCTACCTACCCTATCTCTTCCCCTTCAATACCTTGAAAAGTTTGACCAAAAAAAGTCTTGCATTTATATAGCGCTCTTCACAACCACCAACCATCTCAGCTTCACAGCCAATGATGTACTTCTGAAGCGTGGTCACTTTTGTAATGTAGGAAATGCCAATTTACACACAGCAAGCTCCCACAAACAGCAACGTAATAATGACCAGATCATCTGTTTTTGCGATGTTGGTTGAGTGATAAATATCAGCCAGGACACCAGGGAGAATTCCCCCGCTCTTCTTCGAAATAGCGCTATGGAATCTTTTGCATCCACCCGAGATGACTGGTGGGGCCTTGGCTTAATGTCTCATCGAAAAGACAGCACCTCCAACAGTGCAGCACTCCCTCAGTACTGTGCTGGGAGTGTCAGCCTAGATTTTTGTGCTCAAGTGGGAATACAACTCTAGTTTGTGTAACCCTTGGAGTCCAGGTTTCTGAGGCCAGTACATTCCTCCTAAGGTGTGGTGCCCAGAACTGCGCATAGTACTCCAGGGCTTTGTATAGCTGAAGCATGACTTTTATCCCCTTGTGTTCTCTGGATAGAAAGGCCAGCATTCCATTAGAATTTTTGATTATTTTCTGTACCTGTCCATGACGTTTTAATGGTGCATTTATATATAGACCCATAAGTCTTTTGGACCTCTGCTGTTTCTAACTTTTCACCATTTAAAAAAAATCTCTGAAATCCATTTGCCATAGTTTTTCCAATTGCCATTAGTAAGCTTGAATATGTGGCTTTCTATCCTATCATCTAAGTTATTAATAAATAGTTCAGGCCTCAACACACATCCTTGTGAGACATTACTAATCCCATCCTGTCGATCAGAGTACCTGCCCATTATCCCTAATCTCCATCATCTACCACTCAGCCAATTTCCTAATCAAGTCAATAATTTGCCCTCAATTCCATGAGCTTCAGTTTCAGCTCACAGTCTCTGATGAGGGACTTGATCAAATGCCTTCTGGAAGTCCACATAAATAACATCCATTGATATTTCCCCGAAAGCCTCTTTAGTCACCTCTCCAGACAACTCTATCAGGTCCGTCAGGCATGACCTACCCTTTACAAATCCATGCTGGTGCTCTGATCAGCTGAAAATTATCAAAATGTTCAGTCTCTCCATCTTTAATGATGGACTCTAACAACTTCCTGACAACAGATATTAGACTATCTGGTCTATAATTCTGTAGTTTCTTTCACTTTTCTTAAATAATGGAGTAACATGCACAACTTTCTAATCTAAAGCAACAGTTCCGAATTGAGAGAATTTTGGAAGATTATAGTGAGGACATTTGCCATGATCTCACCTACTTGCTTAAAAACCCTGGGATGGAAACCATCTGGTTCTGGGGATTTGTCGCTCTTTAGTGCCATTATTTTCTTCATTACTGTTAGTTTGCTTACTTTAATTTTGCTGAGTCCCTGTCCCCAATTTAGTATTAGTTTCCTGAGGATGTCTGGCATGATGACCTTCCTCTATTGTAAATACTGACGCAAAGTCATTATTCAATGTGTCTACTCTTTCCTTATTTTCATTGCCAATGTCACTTATCAGTTTTCAAGAGGCCCACATTGCTACTGATTAGTCTTTCTCCTAATATAATCGTAAAAAATGTTTGTGTTGATTTTTGATATCCCTTGCAAGTCTCTTTTCATCTTCTGTTTGTAGCTCTTGCTATTTGTTTTGTCACCCTTTGCTGTTCTTCCTATCTTTCCCATTTGCCAGGATCTGTGCTAGTTTTTGTATGCTTTTTTGCTTCATTTTAACATTGTCTCTTTCGTCGTGTGTGGCTGGTTCTTTTCTGAAGTAGAGCCCTTACCCTTTAGGGGAGTACATTGGTTCTGTATCACATGAAATTCTTTTGAACACCTCCCACTGATTTTCTGCTGTTTTGCCCATTAATAGATTTCCCCAGTTTACTGTGGAAAATTATGAAGGGTCAGGACACAATTTCCAGTGATTGAGAGGTTTAGAACAAAGGAATGGCATGGATATAAGATAATCAGAAAGAGATTTAGGGTAGAGAACAGGAGAGAACAGGAAACCGTTTTTTTTTTCACATAGATGTTTGAGAGATGGTGGAAAGAGTTCATGATTGAAGCAGTGTCATTTAAGAATAGACTAGCTAGCTGGTTGAAGAAAAAGGGGAATAAAGGGATATGGGGACAGGACATGCAAATGAGGTTTAGGCTACACTTGATCTGGAGGATAAACACCATGATGGACTGGTTGAGGCCAAGCAGCCTGTTTCCACCTTATCATTTTGTATAATAATATGTCTAGGTTAAGAAGGGAGGCTGCTCAGCCCATCACTCCTGAGCCATCTCTCTCAATGCAATCCATTTAGCCCCATTCCCTGTCCTTTCCTCTTTGAAATTTTTCTTTTCCAAGACTTGCCTTTTAAAAGCTACTCTGCATTCTGCTTCCACCACTCTTACTGGTCAAGAATTCCATGTCTAAACCCTGTGTGCAAATATAAATAATTCTAATCTCTCCATTTTGTTGTTTTGGCGGTCAGAAATTTTTGTCCTTTAGTTATCAACTCACCGTCCATGGAAAATAGTTTTTCATGGTTTGCCTCATCAAGATTCCTCATCATTTTGAACCCCTCTCTCAGATCTTCACTTAATCTTCTTTGCTCTCGTGGGAAGAGCAGCACTTTCTTCATGCTCTCCACATAACAAAAGCCTCTTGATCCCTGCTATCAGTGCATTCCTTCTGCAACCTTTCAATGGCATTAAAGTAAGGCCCCTGCAGTTTAATGGATACTTGGTGCAGGGTTAGTGTTACATCTTTGCTTTCAGGCTCTACACCCCCCTATTTATAAACCCTATCCTGCTTTAACAGCTTTATCAACTTCGCTTCCCACTTTGTGTATCCTGACCCCTGTCTCTTTGCTGCTGCTTTTAATGCCTTGAAAGGGGTTCAGAGCAATGGGACACAGGCAGAAAAGAACAATTTGGACCATTAACTCTAGTAATTATTTGTATTGTGGGAGAGACCTTTCACTTGCTGTATAATGGCAGCATATCAACTTGTCCTTGATGGTGTTCTTGCTGAACAGCAGTGGAAAGAAGGAGCACGAACTAAGGGTAATGTGTCCAGAGACACAGCAGCTAATCTGCTGATGGCATGGTTAAAGGAGTCGTGAGCTGCGGATTGTCCCTTTGAGCTCTATTATAAATGTTGCTAATGTAGGATAAATTTAGTGTTACAGTAACATCAAAAGAGCTATAATCAAATCTTGCTTCTAGTTTTTGTAAGAGCAAAGTTGCAATCTCATAAGAATGATATATTTGAACTGATAAGATTACAGCATTGAGCAAGCTCTCTTTATTTACAGTACAGTACATACTGTTTCAGTTATATTGAGCAGGGGACAGTTGCTCCTGTTATTTGCATGATGACAGTGGCTGTTCTTATGTTCAGTATTCTCTGTTCTTGATTACTGCTGTGTTTATTTATCAAAGCTTCTGTCATTTGTTGAATGGAAATTCTGTATCCATTCCGCTGTGTGGTTTCAAGATCACCAGGCCAGATTTTCAGCATTTTTTTAAAGTTTGTGTCCTATTACCCATCAAAATGAATGGGTGGAACTCGAGGGCTGGCGAGCACAGAAGCAGAAAATCCCAGTGCAAGTGCCCTGTCTTTCTCCAGTCAAAGTTCTCACTGAATAGGACGCTTGCAGACTTGCAGTAGCTCTTTCCCGTTGCCGCAGTTCCACAGTCAGTCACTGTACTGCAGTGCTCGAGCCAAGTGGACATTCTTCAGAGGGTTTTGGTCCAGACAGCCCATCATGATCAGCTTTGGTCCAGTCCTCACCCATGCATTTTCCAACAGGGTTCACTGCATTGTTAGTCAGAAATGGGAGCTTGACTGATTCTTCTTTCCCATCCTCGAAAGCGCAGGAACCCTCAGGCTTCTTGTAGCAGCTGGGTTGCTGGTTAGAGAGAGGGCTTCAACAGCGAGCAGGAGAGTGGATGGAAGTGGGGAGTGTTGTTCCACAGGCTTCTGTTTGGGAACTGCTTCTGTTCACTGTACATCAACCATTTGGATATATAGCTAAAGAGATTCCTGCCAAATTTTAAGTGGAACCTAAAATAGTAAATAATGCTGGAAAATATTAATGAAATTGTGGAATGGACAAAAAAATTGGCAGATGGTATTGAAGGCGGTACATTTTAGTTGTAACACATATGACTGATATTTGGGGTGGAAGGTCAGTTAATGTGGAAGAGCAGAGGGATTTAAGGGGTTTAGGTTCCCAAAATATGAAAAGCAGCCCCTCAAGTGGATAAGGCCATTAAAAAGGTTAATAAAAGCTGGGCTTTCTGGTAAGAGGTACAGATTATATAAATGGAGAGACTTTTATTATAAAACCTCACTCTGGTCATCCTCGGAGGACTGTGTGCAGTTTTCAACTCCACACAGTGGAAGGACATGAAGACAATGGAGAGGGATCAGTGCTGATTCACTAGGATGCTGCCTGATGTGAGGAAATATAAATATGAAGAGAAATTCCGGGTTATTTTCATGAAAAATGCAGAGATTAGTGGGTGATTAGACATAGCTATTTGAAATTATGAAGAGATGGGACACCACTGACGGCCCTGCCTTCAGCTGCGAAAGCTCTAAGCTTGAGAATTATTACCTACACCTCTGTGTGTGTCTGTCCACCTTTCTCTTTCAAGATGCTCTTTAAAACCTACCTCTTAGACCAAGCTTTTGGTCACCTGTGGCTTGTTTGATAATGCTCCTGTGGAGACTTTGGGATGTTTGACAATGTTAAAGATGACATATCATTGCAAGTTGTTGATAGAATGGCTTGTTTCCTGTCTGAAAAAGGGGACATAGGTGTAAGATTAAATACGTGCGATTGAGCCTCCGAGAGTTTTATACTGTGAAACGAGTTAGTGATTGAAGCCGAGACCATGTCAACATTGAAGAATGGGTTTGATAGGAGGTTGGTGGAAAAGGGAGATAAAGGGCTATTAAAAACAGGGCAGATCAATGGGATTGCGATTCCTGCTTGTGTGGAGGCCAAACGGCCAGTTTGGGCACAGTGAGCTGTAATTTTTAGTAATTCCCATTGCTTCTTACTGTGTCTGAATGATGTCCCATCCCCTTCATGTATCCTCCAATCCAGTACTGGATTATTGTTCATTCTCAGTTCCCTCCACTGCATATTCAAAAACACTTATTTCTTGCACTCTGCATTGCAAATATCAAATATTCCATGAAGGGAGCTGCAGAGACTTGGAATTCATTGTCTTGTCCCACCACTCCCTATCCTTTTTTTAAAAAAAACACCTTCGATTCAGCGATGCCTTCTCCATTTTTCTTGTGCTGCTTTCCTCTTGTCTGCTGACCGCTTTCATCTTTTCACCTTGTCAAGTGCCCTGATACCTTTCTTTTGTGGGAGGAGTGATATAGAAAAGTGAGTTGGATTTTCCACAGTAGTGCTACTTTCAAACGGATACACTTTGTGAGATTGAGGTTGCCTAATACAGCATCGGGGCATGGTAAATTGAAGGACTGAAGCTCGCTCTTTGTCTTGTCTGAGGTATGAGCGTTAGCTGGTTGGAATGTGCATTCTTTACACCTTGCTGAAAAAACCAGCAGATGACCAATCCTAATCCCATGTGTGCATTCAGCAAGAATCATAGAATAGTGCAGGACTGCAAATGGCCTTTTGGCCCATCTAGTTGGTGCTGGCTCTTTGCAACTACAATCCAGTTAATCTGTCTCTCCCCACCCCCGCCCCACTCTTTCCCCATATCCTTACAAAGTGTTTCTCCTTCAATTATTTCTCCAATTCTCTTTTGAAGAAAGGGCCAAAACAACATCTTTTCAGTACTATATAATGTAGAAAGAAACATCCCGAAGTGCTTCACAGAAGTGGACAAATCTTGATGCCAATCAAAGGAGGAGATATTAAGAAGGATTCCTAAAAACTTGGTTAAAGAGGTGGGTTTTAGTGAGGGTCTAAGAGGGAGGTCAGGAGGGAATTGCAGAGTATAGGGCCAAGATGGTGGAATACCAGGTGGACAACGGGATGAAGTGAGTGGGGGGGGTGCACGAGAGGCCACAGTTAAAGGAATGTTGAGGATTGTAGGGCTGGAGGAGTTTACAGAGATGTGGAAGAGATAGAAATATGCAGATGAGAATTTTAAACTTGTGTTCAAGGACCTGGAGCCAGTGTAGGCCAACAAGCATGAATGGATAGATGAATGGAATTTGGTACGAGTTAGAGTGTGGGCCACAGTGCTGGGGATGAGCTGAAGTTTCTGGAGGTTGGTAGTGTGGCTCGGAGACCACTGAAATAGTCCAGTCTGGAGATAACAAAATCTGGATGAGGATTTCGGAGGAAGATGGACGGAGGTAAACAATGTCGTGGAAATAGGTTGTCTTTGCGATGCAGAATTTGTGGTGATGGTCAAGTGGGACGTTGGCGTTACAAAGTCCAGTTGGACTGATAGTAGGGGGATGGAGGGTACTGTTTTTCCCCCGTGTTTAACTGGAAGAAATAATGGTTGTTTCAGGACTGGAAATAGGGCCATTAGTTTAACAGTATCGAGGGAGTGGAGAGGTAGAGATGGGTGCATGGTAAAGATAATGAAACATTTCTGAAATATAGTCACTATTGTAATGAAGGAAGGCGGTAGAAAATTTGGACATAGTAATGTTTGGCAAACAGCATTAAGATTATGATCAGATAATTATTTTAGTGATGTTGATTGAGGGATAATATTAGTGCCGACAACAGAGAGAACTCGACTGTTTTTATTCCAGTAGCTGATTGGAATCTTTTACATCCACCTGACAGGGCAGTTGGGGCTTTGGTATAACCTCTCATGAGAAAAGTGGCACCTCCGACCGTGCGGCGCTCCCTCAGCACTGACCCCTCCGACCGTGCGGCGCTCCCTCAGCACTGACCCCTCCGACCGTGCGGCGCTCCCTCAGCACTGACCCCTCCGACCGTGCGGCGCTCCCTCAGCACTGACCCCTCCGACCGTGCGGCGCTCCCTCAGCACTGACCCCTCCGACCGTGCGGCGCTCCCTCAGCACTGACCCCTCCGACCGTGCGGCGCTCCCTCAGCACTGACCCCTCCGACCGACCGTGCGGCGCTCCCTCAGCACTGACCCCTCCGACCGACCGTGCGGCGCTCCCTCAGCACTGACCCCCTCCGGCAGTGCGGCGCTCCCTCAGCACTGACCCCTCCTACAGTGCGGAGGGCACACTATGCAGGCTGAATGAATATTTTCCCCGATTAAGGTTCTACACATTGGGAGTGAAGTGGAAGGGATTCAGCTGCTGGAATTCTATATTTAGAGCAAATCTGTTTTTGAATGGAATGAGCTATCATCATTATTAACTGAATCTCTGGAGAGCTGTACAGCAGAACGCAGAAGCAGAAAGTTTTCTTGATGAGACTCTGATGTTGTTTTTGTTGATGATGGGTTGCCCACAGGATCCATAAGCAAAACAGGTGACAGCTGTTGGGTATCTGACACTGAGATTGAGATCGAAAAGAAGTGCCTGCAAACCATTGAAGACTGAACAAATAGAGCATCTGTGTACGAGGCAAGATAGATGCAACGTAACAGTAAATAGCAAAATGCCTGTGTTGCTACAGAAATGTTTAAGTACTGCGAAAGTTCAGTTTAAACCTTTTTGAAATCAAGGTGATACCAGTGCGTTGCTGCAACAATTGTCTGTGGAATAAGATGTTAGGAATTTGCCTCAAATCCCCACACAACTAATCCAATCTCCAGCAGCCCACAGCAGGAAACTATTAAGTGCAGGGCAAGGGATACCCATGTAGCGAGAAACTGGACAGTACGTCACCTCAGGGCCACTGGAAGCTTGTCCTTACAGTCGGCCTGAAGAAGGCTGGCAGCAGCAGGAGAGACATTAACAGATAGTAGTGAAAACACTGGTGTAAGTGTAGGATAAAAGCTGATTTCAAAACTGCTGCGAGAGATTAGTGACATGCAACGGTACTATACACTGATGGTTTATGGAAATATGTTAGACTAACTGCTATAATACCTCTCATTGTAGTACATAACTCGACTTCAACCAAAAATGATCAGATTGACGTCATTCATACAGACACACATTTCAACAATCATCATACCAGTTTAGCCCTTCTCACTTTTTATTCAGCAGATGACCTGGGATTATATTCCCTGGGGTTTTGAAGAATGAGATGTGATCTCATTGAAACATATAAAACTCTTAAGGGGCTTGACAGAGAAGACGCTGAGAGGATGTTTCACCTGGCTGGGGAGTCTACAACACGTGGTCACTGTCGCAGAATAAGGAGTCATCCATTTCAGATCGAGTCGAGGAGAAATGTCTTCACTCAGCAGGTTGTGGATCTTGGCAATTCTCTTGCCCAGAGAGCTGTGGATGCTCAGTCGTTCAGTGGATTTAAGACAGAAGTCAATAGATTTTTGGATATTTGGGGAAATAAGGGATGTGGGATGAAAGGGAAGGTGGAGTTGAGTCGAAGATCAGCCATGATCTTGTTGAATGGTGGAGCAGGCTCCAGGGGCCGAGTGGCCGACTGCAGCTTCTTCTGTTTTTGTAACTCTTGACTGGACCTTTGTTTTGTGCATGTTAATGGAACCCTCGTCATGCTTTGAACTTTGTCTTTCCTCTGGTGTATCTCCACCACCACCCGGATTGAGGGAGCATTCGAACTGCGGGATGGACGGCACAGGAAAGAATCTGGCTGTGGAGCTTAATCACAGAATCTCAGGAGCAGGCCATTCGGCCCATCGTGTCTGCACCAGCTCTCCGAAAGAGCAAATCAGCTAGTGCAACTCCCCCGTCTTCTCCCATAACCCTGTACATTCTTCCTTTTCAGGTAACAGTCTAATTCCATTTTGAATGCTTCAAAAGAGCCTGCCTCCACCACACTCTCAGGCAGTGCATTCCAGACCAGAACCACTTGCTGAGTGCAAAAGTTTTTTTCTCATGTTGCTTTTGCTTCTCTGACCAATGACTTGAAATCTGTGCTCTCTTGTTCTTGATCCTGTCACGAGTGGGAACAGTTTCTCTCTATCTACACTGTCCAGATCCCTCATGATTTCAAATACCTCTATCAAATCACCTCTCAGCCTTCTCTTCTCCAAGGAAAATAGTCCTAACTTCTCCAATCTATCTTCATAACTGAAATTCCTCATCCCTGGAACCAATCTCGTGAATGTTTTCTGCACCCTCTCCAATGCTCTCACATCTTTCCAAAGGAGCGGTACCCAGAATTGGATGCAGTACTCCAGCTGAGGCCGAACTAGTGTCTTATACAATTTCAGCATTACCTCCTTGCTCTTGTATTCTATGCCCTGTTACTAAAGCCCAGGATACTGTATGCTATTTTTCCCCCAAAACTATACTTGATTCATAAAAATTTGTAAATATATTACAAAACAGTTGAAATTTCATATTTTGGGAAGTACAATAGAGAGGTCAGTTTTCTCCCATACAGAAAATATGAAGTGCCTCACAATGCTTGCCATTCCATTTTAAATGCAATGTACATTGGTATTTCATAGCAAAAAACATTTTGGTGCATACAGCCAGAGGGATTTTACACAGGTGCCAGACCCTCGGTATATATTGCAGGAGGATCTTGCTCAGTGGCCTTTCCCCATTGAGCCTTTGCTGCGGCTGCCCCTGCCCCAAGCTTTAATGCATCCCTCAGCACGTAGTGCTGGACCTTGGAATGTGCACTTGGTCATCTACAGCTCTTTGCGCTGGAAGACTGCAAGTCTTCTGCAGACTGCAACTGGCAGACCAAAGAGCGTCTTTCGCCTGGTTGGTCCTCCAGCAGCAGTTGGTTATCTTGGTGTGTGTCCCTGGGACCAGCCCTTAGAGCACAGACTCCTGTGTTACAGAGCTGATCGGGATGAACCACGACAAAAACTCTGCATCTCTTTCCCGACCTGCTTTGCAAAGGCACATTCCAGAAGGAGGTGGGCAACCGTCTCGTCTCTTTACAGCCCCCTCGAGGGCAGCCTGCGGAGGCGGTGAGACTCTGGCCGTGCAGGAATAATCGGATGGGGAGGGACCTTCTCACCACCAGCCAAGCTACGTCTTGGTGCTTGTTTGAAAGTTCTTATTTTTGCAACCCCCAGGATACTGTATGCTATATTAACTGCTCTCTTAACCTGTCCTACCACTCTCAATGACTTATGCACATATACACCCAGGTCCCTGTGCTCCTGCACCCCCTTTATGGTGAGTAGGAATTGCCGTGAGCTACTGAGAGAGATTACAGCCCACTCAGTACAACAGCAGAATAATCCAATCAACGATTGCTAATGAACATTAGTTCGGAGGTATTGATGAGGGTAGTGTCGTTGTTATTTATGTGGACTTTTCAAAAGGTGATTGACCATGTACCACATAATAGCCCCACCCCCACCTCACTTGTTTATAATCTGTGACTTTTCTAATATTTGTCAGTTCCGAAGAAGGGTCACTGACCCGAAACGTTAACTCTGCTTCTCATTCCACAGATGCTGCCAGACCTGCTGAGTGGTTCCAGCATTTCTTGTTTTTATTTCAGATTTCCAGCATCCGCAGTATTTTGCTTTTATATTACCACTTGTTAGCAAAACTGAAGCCAATGGGATTATAGGGACAGTGGCAGTCTAGATTATAAAACAGTCCAGTATGACTTTAACCTTTTTTTCTATGTTATAAAGCTCAAACACACAGCCTGCTCTTATGCAAACAGTTGGCTGCCCATTTACTGAAAGCATCATGAAAGGCAGAGAAAATTTGCAAATTACAATGTAGTGAAATACGATTGCCCAAGTATGTGCAAATCCAGTGTCCTGTCATTTCACATTGCACCCTTGAGCTATGCTGAAATCACTGGCTGTCATGACTGGTGTCATCTGCAACATGGTGGTGCATTTGCAAAGAGGTTTAACAACCTCAGGGTAACATCCCGTTATTTGCCATCGACTTCACATTTCCATTGGAGTCAGAATATCTACTGATTTTTAAATCAGTTAATCGAGGCACTCCATATTAACTATGTGTCCTATGCCAGGTGCGGGTTTCATGCTTGGAGATGGGATGAAAATCTCTACTGCTTGATGCAGTGCAAGCAATGCTAAACATTTTCGAAACTATCATTTCCCGCAGCAGTGAAACTGGTGGGATTTGACTCCGTTTGGGAGCCTATTCAAACTCTTTGCTCCTATCTATAAGAACATAAGAACTGGGAACAGGAGTAGGCAATTCAGCCCCTCGAGCCTGCTCCGCCGTTCAATATGATCATGGCTAATCTCATCTCAGCCTCAACTCCACTTACCTGCCCGTTCTCCATAACCCTTCAGTTTTTGCCCTTTTAAATGTGGCTGACCAATATTAGCATGTTTTTGCTGTGAAACCTGGAGTCATTGAAGTGTTATTTTTCCCTCTTCAAATATCCTTTTTAAACTATCACTAACTATGCGTGTTGTTTTCAAGTCTACATTTTACACAGCAATTTCATTCCACCCATGTTTCATTGTCAATGCACTGCATGGTGTGACACTGAGCCTCAGCCTGAAAAATATCTGATCTGATCATAGTTGGGACAAGAATTTGTCATCAATGCCCACCCCTCACTCCCACCCTGTGCAAAGGAGGTAAAAGGCGACCACGGCTCCTGCTCTCTAATGTTGAAGAGTACATGTGTGGATGCTGAATGAGACAGCGTTGGACTTGGCTTTGATGTGCCTCATGTCTCATTAGCCTTTACAGACTACAAAGGGCAAAGGATAGTGTACTTGTGCAACTTTGTGAAAGTCAGCCCTTTCCGGAGAGGAGGGGCAACTATTTGTTGGGGAGGTTTGCCAAACGTCAGACGTTCTGGATCTGTGTCCAGTTAGGAACACTTTGAGATGTGACTGGATAGGACATGGAAGCAGAAGGTGTGACTGACTGTTCACTTCATTACCCTGGGGTGTTGAGGTTATATCATTACCCTGATACTGATCAGCTAAGCATAGATAGGAGACTTTCATGTCTTTGTTGTTCAGTATCACCTCCATGCAACACATTACCAGCAAACACATCATGGAGCTATTTTGAAAACAATATGTCATATGGCACGTGCGTGCTCCATTTATTTAAAAAAAAGGTTCTTGGCACGTGGATGACAATAGCAAGCTTATTTCTTTCCCGTTCGAGTTGCTCTGAGAGGTGGTGGAGCTCTTCCTGGTGCCGTTCCCACAATGGAGATAGGGAGAGAATTCCAGATATTAACCCAGTATTGACGATGGAGTGATGGTGTGTGACTTGCAGGTGCTGATCTTCCCACCACACAGTTTCTCTTCTTCTGGGTGGTAGAAGTTGTGGGGGGGGGTGGGTGGGGGAGGTATTACTGAATTAGTAAAGACAGCAACTGCTGGAAGTACTCAGTAGTTCAGGCAGCATCTGTGGAGAGAGAAACAGAGTTCACGTTTCAGGTCTGTGACCTTTCATCAGAACTGGCAAAGGTTAGAAATGTAATAGGCTTTGAGCAAGTGAAGAGGGGAAGAAGAACAAAAGGGAAGGTGTGCGATAGGACAGAGGGCAGGAGAGATTAGATGACAAAGGCAAAGGGAGTGCTCACAGTGAAAGACAAAGCATTAGTCCAGAAGAGAGTGTTCGTGACAGAATAATGAACAGCTCTGTCCAAAAGCATAAACATGAAAAACAAGTTTCAGACAGGCACGTGATTAAAAAATAATAAAATAACAAAACCCAGTCATGCTGTGAAATTATTGAACTCAATGTTGTGTGCAGAGCGCTGTACAGAAGTAAACCTTGGTGAGTTGCTGCAATGTGTCCTGTGGATTGTACATACAGTTGCAATACGGAGAGGGTGAATGTAGCATGCAGTGACAGGGGCACTGCTGAGGCAAATTGTTCTGGACTGGATGGTGTCGAGCTTTTTGAGTGTTCAGTATTCCATCACACTCCTACTTTGAGCCTTGTAATTGGTGGGGAAGCATTGAGGTGTCAGGAGGCGAGCTACTTACTGCAGAGTACCCTGCCTCTGACATGTTCTTGTAGCCGCAGTATTGATATGTTTAGTTTTAGTTTAGTTCAGAGATACAGCACTGAAACAGGCCCTTCGGCCCACCGAGTCTGTGCCAAACATCAACCACCCATCTATACTAATCCTATATTCCTACCACATCCCCACCTGTCCCTATATTTCCCTACCACCTACCTATACTAGGGGAAATTTATAATGGCCAATTAACCTATCAACCTGCAAGTCTTTGGCATGTGGGAGGAAACCCACGCAGACACAGGGAGAACTTGCAAACTCCACACAGGCAGTATCCAGAATTGAACCCGAGTCGCTGGAGCTGTGAGGCTGCGGTGCTAACCACTGCGCCGCCCTTTGACCTTTCTGGTCAGTAGTGTTCCCCGAGATGTTGATGGTGAGAGATTCAGCAATGGCAGTGCCATTGAAGATCCAAAGGGAAGTCCTGGGCTTTGTCTTGTTGGAGATGACCATTACCTGACACTAATGTTATCTGAGGCTTAACATCCCAAGCCTAGATCATTAACCAGGCTCTGCTGTAGGCTCACACGGGCTGCCTTTCCTCCCTCATCTCCTGAAGATGCTGAGTAATGGCAGAGCATACTGCACAGGTAATGACCACCCTCTTTCATTGTGACTAAGTCACCATTCTCCATGCATAAGCCCAGTTGAATGTGCTCACTAGCTTCCTAACAATCAAGCCCAAGTCTGTCCTCATGTTGTGCATGTGCAAGCTTTCCAGTAAATCCATGGGGCAGGAGCTCTGGTGCTTTCTTTTTTTTTCCCCACCCCCACTCCAGGGTACCAATGACGGCTGCCAATACAGATGAGGCTAAAAAAGAAACACTCACTTTTATACAGTGCTGTTCCAAAGTGCTTTGCAGCCATTCAAGTACTTTTGAAGTGTCGTTGTTGTAGTGGCAGATAACTCAGTACATGCTACAGGTTGAAAGTGTATTCGAACTGGATCTGTACAGTCTGTGTGGGTATCACACAAGATCACTTTTCTAGATTTGTGGTGATACAAATTGTTAAAATTGCTTTCCCTCCACCATATTTGTGTGTCAGGTCAGTAGCACTCTTATGAGTCACAGTCTAATGCTCTCGGGATTGTTGCCATCTTTTTGAGATGTTTAACTGAGGCCCAGTCTGTCTGTCCAAGCGGATTGAAAAATCCCATGGGGGCTATTTTAAAAAGGAGCAGGATAGTTCTCAGTCACTTAATTAACTTAACTCCCTGAATTTACACCATTCAAAAGCAGATTAACTGTTCATCTCCGCTGCTGTCTTGCTGTGTGCAGATTGGTTGCCATGTTTCCTTATGTAACCATACAATTGAGCAAGAAACACAGTGATAATGATCTGAGGATGGATAATGTACTATATAAATGCAAGTTGTTTACATACACAGTGACGTAAAGGTTAGTACTGAGACGTGCTAAATGAATTCATGGAGGCTGACCTTAAGCTGCAGAGAGATTTATTATCTGTCCAACCTCTTTTATGAGAGCTAGTTGGATGTGGCACTGAAAATTTGCTTAGCAGAGCTGGAAAATTCCACTTTATGACTGTCCTGGGCTGAGGAATAGTGACGAGTTGTCATCTCGCTATTTTTGTTCGTATTTGAGGACAAACAGTTCATACTGTTAATCCCAGCTCTGTGGATCAATGACTGCATGAAGTTTAGTTAAGTTACAGTAAAGGTCAGACTTGGTAATGAATAGTTGTAGATGTCACATTTTTTGTCTTGAACCAACCAAACTTGCTTTTTCCTTACTGCTCCATGTCCATCTTCCATTCACTTTACTTCTTTTACCTTAACCCAGTGCCCTATCCCATGTAGTTTTCAAATTATGGCTTCAAGTAGTAAGTATTACACTGGGATTTATGTACTCTAGTTATATCAGTTCACTACTGTGGCTCCATTTAAGTGAAAATGGTATTGGTGATCAATGAAGTAGTTTGGCTAGAGTGAGTTATCAGGCTGCTGGAGCCATGGAGTCCTGTGTTAAAGAACTTTTTTCAGATTGTTGTGCAATAGGTTAATGTGTTCTGTTAACTTACTAGAAAATATCAGTTCGTTTTTCAGATTGAATAGTTCAAAAAAAGTTTTTTGTGGTTTTTGAAAGTCCACATAAACAATAACTACTGTCCCCTATTAACCCCCTCTCATTATCCGTCAAACACGATTTGCCTTTAACAAATCCGTGATGGCTCTTATTTATTAATTCACGTGACATTTAACTTTGTCTTTGATCAATGCCTCTAAAAGTTTCCTTACCACTGACATTATGCTGACTGACCTGTAGTTACTGGGTTTATTTTCCCACTTTTTTTTTTTTTAAAAACAGGTGTGTAACATTTGGAATGCTCCATTTCTCTGGCTCTGCTCCCATATGTAAGAAGGATTGGAAGATTGTGGCCACAGCCTCTGCAGTTTCCACCCAAAATTCCCTCAGCTACATCCCATCCTGACTTGATGACTTCTCTATTCTGAAGAGCGCCAACCTTTGAAGGACCTCCTCTGAAGCTATTTCGATCCTCCCCAATTTCTCTACTACCTTTTGTCTCGTGAAGGCAAATACAAATTCAGTCCCTCAGCCGTGCCCTCTGACTCCACAAGATAATCTTTTTGGTCCCAAATAGGTCCCACTCTTCCTTTGACCAGCCTTTTACCATTTATATGTTGTAAAAGCTTTGTGTTCCCTTTTATGTTAGCTGCTAATCTATTCTCATACTCTCTTTTTGCCCCTCTTAGTTCTCTTTTCAGTACTCTGCACTTGCTATATTCTGCGTGTCTACTATATTATGAATCTGACTTTATCCTATGCCCTTTTTTTTGTTGAATTGTAATCTCGATATCCTTAGTGATTCAGGGAGCTGTAGCTTCTAATGCCTTTCCTTTTCCCATCGCGGGAATGTGTTTACTCTGTACCTGGACTGACCCCTCATTGAAGACTTTCCAATGTTCATTAACTGTTTTACCTGCCAATCTCTGATTCTAATCTACCTGGTCCAGATACCTTTTCAACTCACCGAAGTTGGCTATCTTCACCTTTGATTGTTGCATGTCTCTTTCCATAACTATTCTAAAGCTGATACTGTGATGACTGTTTTCCAGAGTCTCTGCCACTGAAACATGCCCCACTTCTTTCCCCAGAACTAGTTCTAACTTTGCTGCCTTCCTTGTTGGGCTGGAAACAACTGATCAATAAAGTTTCCCTGTACACATTTCCAGAATTCATTCCTCTCCTTATCTGTTACACTGTTTTTTCCCAGTCTATAATTAAGAGACTTGCACTGTAGTGCATTGTTGGAGGTACTGTACTTGGAATGAGCTATTAAATTAAGGCTTTGTCTGCCTGTACAGGTGGATGTTAAAGATCCCATGGAACTATTTGAAGAGGAATTTCTCCGAGTCCTGGCCAACATTCCTCCCTCAACCAATACCACAAAAAGCCAACTAAGTGGCCATTCATCTCATTGTTGTTTGTGGGAGCTTGCTGTGTGCAAATGGCTTTAACTTCAGAGTAACTCATTGTTTCTGGAAGGTATGATGAGTTAAGATATCGATGCAAGTCTCTTTCGCAGCAGTCTGTATTGTAATGTTTTCTAACAATTTGCCCTTTTACTGGAATTCTCATAGGCCAGACTGTACGGTTCAACCTAGGGCTTACGACTATTCATTGAGGACTGCTGCTGCTGTGTGTGTGAAGTGGTATTGGCACAGTACAGCAGACATCCAGTCAGTATTCTGTGACAGCTGACACCATCCGTGCTGTCTTGCCTTCTATGTTCGGCTCTCATGATTGACTAATTGGAGCACTTGTGCTATTTGCAAAATGGATGCAGATGGCCTCTCAGCTTGTGTATCACTTGTATTGTTTACGGTTGATCTACTCTTACTGGTTTCAAAAGTCCTTACTGTAACTCGATGTTTAATTGAGGTATCAATCACCCAAGCTTCCAAGAATAGTTGGAAGTTGACAGAACCAATCACACTAAGAAGTGGTGCTTCTCTCTGCAGTTGCCAGCTAGTTTTAGTTGAGGTGGTAACCATGCTCTGTGCAGAGATTTTTAACCTTTTTTAGTGTTTAATCTCGAAGTCCTCTGAAGACTTGGTAGGTGGTTTTCCAGTGCATTGTAAAACTAAGCCACACAGGGCTGGATGGTTCAGTGTTTGGTCTGTACTGACTTACCTGGGGGTGGTGGGGTGGGGGGTGGAACTCACCTAGCGTTCCCAATCCTCATGGCTTTCCAGTGATTCCCTGCTGGAAAATGTGTGTTGCCTGTCTATGGGCTAAGGCAGAGTACGGTTTGACTGTAAAGCCTACCTACCTGCAGTTACCGTCCAAGAATGAGAACCATGCAAAGAATCCACAAACAACTGAAAGCTCCATCATGGAACAGCTAGGGGGCAGACCTATATTCGGCAGTGATAAAACAACCTAATCCTGGACAGGACCAGTAGTTGGTCAACATTTCAGCTTTCTCTGGGGTGTGGGGGAGGGGGTGTACAGCTTGTAATCGCTTCAATCTCCTGTTCTTGGACGGTATCAGAAGCATCCTTCATCATCTGAAGTAATTTCAAAAATAAGTAGCTACGACACACAGGCACCAATGCAATTGTTGTCATTGGTGGCCTCTCTTCTTTGTGATCTTTGTTACTTGATATGCCTGCATGCTGCCATTTTCTTTTTAAAACTGATAGGGTGCGTTAGTCCAGTGAGCGTGTCTGCTTTATCTTTCAGTGGGCAACACTGCGGATAGAAAGAGGAGCTCGCGAGAGAAAACACCTGATCTACAAAACCAACTCTAATGGTAAGTGCCATTCTGATCACACATTACAATGATGGAGAGGCATAGATTGTCAGGTAGCATCGTGGAAATGTTACTGGACTAGTAATCCAGAGGCTTGGAATAATGCTGCAGAGACATGACTTCAAATTCCACCGTGGCAGCTGGGGCAATTTAAATTTAACTAGTTAAATCGATCAGGATCAAAAGCTGCTCCTCATAATGATCATGAAACTATCAGATTGTCTTAAAAAGTCCATCTAGTTCACTAATGTCCTTCAGGGAAGGAAATCTGCAGTCCTTGAATGGTCTGGCCTACATGTGACTCCAGACCCACAGCATTGTGGTTGACTACTCTGAAATAGCCGAGCAATAAAACCTGACGGATTAGCCAGCATTGACCTAGGCCCTTCACTCTCGCTGTTTCAAAATCCTGGAACTCCCTTCCTAACAGCACTGTGGGTATACCTACCCCACATGGACTGCAGTGGTTCAAGAAGGCAGCTCACCACCACCTTCTCAAGGGTAATTAGTGATGGGCCATGAATGCTGGCCTTGTCAGCGATGCACAAATCCATGAACAAATCAATTTTTAAAAAAATCAAGCCTCCATCCGGAGTTGATATATAATCATTGTCAAGACTCTTTTCCCCTCAGCCAACCGTGTAGCATCTCATGATCATTAAGGAACATTCAGTTTCTTGAATTCGTGATGCTCCAGATGGTCTCAGCAACTGTGGGCTGGAGAAGGTAAATTTTAGGCAGTGCCTTCATGTTGACATCTGGTGAAGTCTCGACTTCAATGCAATCACGCTCAAGGTCTGTGCTCCCATATGAAGAGCTGGTATATGGACAAAGATCTATCCCTGTGTAATCATAGTAAAGAAAGGAGCTTTAGAAGAGAGAATAAATTAAGAAACTAATTTCATTTGCGTTCATCAGCCTTCAGGATGACCAGTTTTCAGTACATTAAGAGTCAGGTGAACTGATGCATCATCCGCTGTGTTCGCTGTGTCCCCAGCAGCTGTGCCAAGGTGACAATGGATGTACCGTGTTTCTCTTTTCTCTCCAGGTATAATCATGAAGGAACCCACGTCTCTGGAGGAGGAGATAAAGCAAATGCGACGGAATGGGAGTAACAGATCCCTGGACAGCCGGGAGTTTGAAATGTCTGATATCTTCTACTTCTGCAGGAAGGGTGTTGAGACTATTGTGGACGATGAAGTAACAAAACGATTCTCTGCAGAGGAGTTGGAATCTTGGAATTTGATGACGAGAACTAATAATAATTTTCAGTACATCAGCCTTCGCCTGACTGTCCTGTGGGGGCTGGGTGTCTTTGTACGGTACTGCTTTCTACTCCCACTGAGGTAAGCACAAAGCCGTCACACAATGATGCTGGTGAGACTTGCTCATGCAGTGTCAGGTCTCTCCTCTGTCGTTCTTGACATTTGGGAAAATTCAGTGAGCACAAAATGATAGCGAATCTCTTTCAGAGTCTTTGAATTCCTCCTCCAGATATTTATGGGTATTTTTGAGCAAAATATTGGGTCCTAGGTTAATGTTGTCTAATTGGGACACTTCAGTTGGGAATAGTATCCCTAGTACAGGGGAGGAGAAAAACACCGCTACCAAATGATTTCTGCTGGAAAGTGTGTTGAGGGATGGCAGGTCTGGCTTTGGTGACTTCCATAGTGGAACAGCTCACTCTTCCCAAATTACTCCACTCCATTCCCTTTTTCCACACTTGGTATCCATTGTATTGCTTTTCTTGTTGTAAAGTGTTCTGAGGCACCTTCCTGCACGTGCGAGATGCTATATAAATGCAAGTGGTTATTGTCTTACCTCACAAATGAAGAATGACTGCTGGGCTGAGGTGCCAGTGGTCATGTAATAACATCCCAGCAATGAGGGGACAACATTGAGAACTATTGTTGAAAATGCTGCTGAAACTTTGCTCTAGGGTGGATTGACAGTGAGAAGAGACCATTCTAACCTATGCCTGGGTTAGATTGACACTAATGCCAAATAGGAAAAAGCAGCATTCCGCCAAGTCTAGTCACCCAGTATTTCAACAGAAAATAATAGAGATGGCAGAGAGCGTAATCAGCTCGTGCTAAAAGCATGGACTTGAGTTGAGTGCATTCAGATTCCATTATCCAATTGTAGAGTGTAACATTTCTACCATGTACCAGTGATGGAGCAGAGCTCGGCACTTTGTGTCCTGTACTTTCTGGTCTGAGGGAGAAAGTGAGCACTGGGATGAGAAAATCTAGCCTTACAGTGTGACAAGTGGTGTGGAGACAGAGTTGCTACATTGCCACCACTGGTGTGAGGACTGCTAGCAGCATTAAATGGGAAATATGAAATGAGGAGTGTAGAATGGGGAAAAAGTGGCACAAAAGTCTAAGTAAAAAAACATGACAAAAATGAGGAAGGTTTTAGAGAAAGTGCATGCAGTAATATGATTTTTAATAAATATGCACTACATATATTATATTTAGATGTGTTTTTGTGTGTGTAGATATAATATATGTGTATTGGTGAGTGGGGTAGTACAAGTTGAGGTTTGGGCAGTAGATTTTTGGATGAGCTCCAGTTTCTGGATTGAAAGAGCTGAATCTGGAGGTGAAAGAAACATGGATGAGACTTTCAGCAGCAGCCAGACAAAGGCGGCATCAGTAACAGACGATGTTACAGACCAGAAAGTAGACAGCCTTTGTGACGGAGAGGATCTGGAGTCTGAAGCTCAGCTTGGGTTTAATAGAATGGTGAAGTTGCCATGA
This sequence comes from Heterodontus francisci, assembly GCF_036365525.1. Taxonomy (NCBI): domain Eukaryota; kingdom Metazoa; phylum Chordata; class Chondrichthyes; order Heterodontiformes; family Heterodontidae; genus Heterodontus; species Heterodontus francisci. Next base: position 3,459,493 of record NC_090417.1, read on the forward strand.
GTCTGGTTCAGCCTGAGACTGTGCAAAGTGTTGCAGCAATCATTTAGTGCTCATTGCTATATTCCCTGTTGGAAATTTTACATGTCTGCACAAGATTTTGCTTTGTGTTTGGCACAGTCACGTCTGTGAATAGACTTGGTGCCCCCTATAATCTAAAGTGCATCTTTGCTTCCCAATAGCAGGTAAATAGTGACTTGGGCATTGCAACAATAGACCTTTGGCTGCACGTACTGGATAGTTTGATGTCGCATGTGCTCTCCTGTCGCAAAGTAGGCAAATCACATCCTTGCAGCTCACATAAAGAACAGGAATCTGCTGCAGACCAAGTCACTGCCAATGTGCTGCTCCTCATGTTTGGAAGGAGTGTCACATTGGGGATTGTTACCCATTTAGCCTGAAAGGAATTTAGTTCTAATTGATGCTGGATTATTGATATAACATCAGGTTCAGTTTATAATGGGTTAACCGTTAGGCACACAAGTCGTTAAGAAATAAAAACAAGTTAGAATAGAGAACGAGGCTTTCCATCCCAGTTCAGGCTGGTATTTATCCAGCACTTGAGCAAATACTCTAATCAGCTTCTTTCCACATCTCTTCAACCCCTTTACCTTCATTTACTCATCCAATCTAATCTTCAATGTTGACATTGTTTCTGCTTCGACTACTAACCCTGGAACTGAGTTCTGCAACCTCACAACTGAGCCAAGATGCTTCTCCTACTCTCTGCTCTCAATCTCTCCCATTTTATCTTGTATCAATTCTAGAGTCTCAGGTGCTGCCAGCATTTTGGGTGGTGACCCTCCATTGTTCCTCAGGTGCTAGATATCTTAGACTGTGGCATTCTATTTTCCTTTGCTTACTATCTCACTATGAAACTATTTCAACACTCATCAGCTATTCCCTTAATTTCAGTGAGATTTAAACTGATAGTTAACTAGTCATCAATTATAGTAACTGATTACATGTTCTTTGAGCTGATTTAAGCAGTTATTTTAACCTAAAAGCTATGCTGAAATGACAAATATAGGACTTCAGATGAAGAAAATATTTTAGAATTTCTAGTCATTCCTGAGAGACAACTTGACTGGCTCCATGGTCAGGAGCTAATGTTCAGGGTGAATTATACTGTGGCTAACAGTGAGTGACAACAGTCAGCTGATTTGTGGCTCTCAAACTCTTGAATTTTTCCTCACTGCCGTTTCTTGTATTTTTTCTTCTGTTTCTCAGTTTTCTCTCTTCCTTTTCAGGTACTGATGCTTTAATGGGACACTGTTCCACATACAAACCTAAGAAATAGGAGCTGCAGTAGGCCATTCAGCCCCTCGAGCTGCCCCGCTATTCAATAATATCCTGGCTGATCTGATTGTGGCCTGAACACCACTTTCCTGCCTGCACCCCCCAACCCTTGAATTCCTTTGTAGATCAAAAAACTATCTAACTCAGCCTTGAATATATTAATAGACACAGCCTCCACTGCTCTCTGGGGAAGAGAATTCCAAGATTAATGACTGAGATGAAATTCCTCCTCATCTCTGTCTTAAAAGGGTCACCCCTTATTTTTAAACTGTGTCCTCGAGTTCTAGATTCCCACAGGAGGGAAAAATCCTCTCGGCATCTGCCCTGTCAAGCCTCCTCAGAATATTAAATGTTGCGATATGATCACCTCTCATTCTTCTAAACTCCAATGAATACAGGCCCAACCTGTTCAACCTTTCCTCAAAAGAGAAACACCTTCATTCCAGGAATCAACCTCGTGAACCTTGTCTGAACTGCCTCCAAAGCAAGTAAAATAAGGAGACTCAAACTGTCCGCAGTAGTCCAGGTGCGGTGTCACGTATGCCCTGTACAGTTGTAGCAAGATTTCCCTACTTTTATATTTCATCCCCTTGCAATAAAGGGAAACATTCCATTTGCCGCCTTAATTATTTGCTGAACCTGCATGCTAACTTTTTACATATCATGTATGAGGATACCCAGGTCCCTCTGCACTACAGCATTCTGCAGTCTCTCCATTTAAATAATATTCTGCCTTGCTATGCTTCCTGCCAAAGTGGACAATGTGTGGTAACCACAAGCTGTAGCAGCTCACTGCTAAATCATGTGAACATTCTTCATGTGTGTGTCAGACGTTGGGTTTCAGTGGGTCATCCCCCGATCATTTCAGCCTGGTCTTTTCACCATGTATTGTCATTGCACGACCATGTGGTCTGTACGGTTCAGTTACACACTGTCTTGCCTCTGTGAACTGAACCATCAGGAGAAACAACTTTTTGTTCTGAATGGGATTAAATGATGAGCAGTACACTCCCCTCCCCACCAAAAACATCCGATAATCATGAAATAATTTCAGGAAGTAATTGAGCATGGGCCATTCAGCTCTTGGTGACTGCCAGCTCTTTCAAGGAACAGTCCAGTTTGTTGCATTCCCTAGCTCGATCCCTATATTCTTGTGAATGTTTTCTCCTGTAACTATTTATCCAATTCCCTTTAGACCTATTAAGCAGTAAATTTCCAGATCCTAACCACTCGTTGCACAAACAAGTTTTTTTTTTCCTCCTGTCGCCTCTGCTTCTTTTGCCAGTCACCTTTAGTCTGTGCCCTCTGGTGAACCAGCCATTGGAAACAGTTTCTCTTTATTTACTCTAAACTCTGATTTTAAACACCTCTATTAGATCTCCTGTTAGCCTTCTCTGCTCCCTCATTCTTGGAATCATTGTCGTAAATCTCCTATATACCCTCTCCAAAACCTTCACTTCCTTCCTAAAGTGTGGGGTCCAGAGTTGGACACAGTACTGCAGCTGGGTTCAAAATAGAGAAACTAGTTTGAGCTTGTGGCTCCAGGATTAACATGCTGACTGAAATTTAAATTGGCAGTCTTACCAGTAAAAGCCACAATGTAACTAATGAGGAATTTTGCCAAATATCACCTTGGACAGGAAGGGGATTTGCTACTGAGTGTGGATTGAGGCAGTGACGATGAAACTTTACAATCCAGTCATCTTGGACTGCCTGCTGCTAACAGGCTATGCCTGAAATCGAAAATATTTCACTCCTCGGTGCGAGCGTTTTGATAAGCACAAAAGACAGTCAGCTCATCGCATCCTTTAACTTCTTCGCGAGGTGCATGCATGTTAAGAGTAACTATTAGAGTCATAGACTGATACAGCACTGAAACAGGCCCTTCAGCCCACCGAGTCTGTGCTGACCAATAACCACCCGTTTATACTAATCCTACATTAATCCTATATTCCTTACCACATCCCCACCATTCTCCTCCACCTACTTACCTACACTAGGGGCAATTTACAATGGCCAATTTACCTATCAACCTGCAAGTCTTGGGCTGTGGGAGGAAACCAGAGAACTTGCAAACTCCGCACAGATAGTACCCAGAATCGAACCCAGGTCACTGGAGCTGTGAGGCTGCGGTGCTAACCACTGCGCCGTCCCAAATGGAATTGACTCTATACCTTGGCAGCTTAAAGCAATGAGTGTCTGCTTTTGATTCCTTTTAAAGAGGGTAGAGAATTCTGAAGCCATTGATCAATTGAGATCGATTTCTTGACAGCAAGACTCCTCAGCATTGAAATGAGGGCTCTGTGCAAAAAAGATTTTTTGTGTAAGTTTGCAACCTGCATTAAAACCTAATTGTCTGACATTATTGGTTTCTTCAGGGTTACCCTGGCAATTACTGGCATTAGCTTGCTGGTAATTGGAACAACCATGGTGGGATATTTACCGAATGGCTGGTGAGTATTGTCTTAACTGCAAATAAGAACAGGGTGTTTGTCATCCTGTTCACAACTCTGTTTTCAAATTGATTTTCTTTTCCAATTTTCCACTGCTGCTTCCTCACTGAAGGTGTTTATTCATGTTCCAGTTCCAGAGCTCTGATAACTTGCCAGTATGGCCAGTATTCACAGATAAGCTTGGGTAGTAAGAGCTGCCAAAAAATATTCATCACTGGTGGACATTTCAACTGAGCCGCAGCCCAACCCTGTCCTTGAATATGTTCTGATGGACATCTAACAATCATGTACATGTGAGCAATAGGTGAGGGGATTTCCAGTAGAGTGGATTTGACTGGATTCTCATTAAGGGACTAATTTTGTTCTCCCTGAAGCGTGGTTCCGAGGCCTGTTGCATTAACTGGTACGTCGGCTGAAACCAGAGTACCATTCACGGTCAGTCCTGCTTGGTTCCGAGTCAAAAGTATTTGTTTTGCACCTAAGCTTGGATTGATTGAACCTTTCCTATTTCTAGTCATGTTTTACTTTCTTGCAATCGTTGTAGTTATTCAGTGAGGAAGTTGATCCTTGGCTGTTTTTTTTTTTAAATCCTCTCTCGCTAAGTGACAGTGAGAACAATTGTTATACCCAGCTGATCCAAATTCAGCAGGCACAGGCACATGGGGAATGAAATGTGGAATTTTGAACTTTTGTAAATTTGATTGAATTCTTTTTGTCTGCAGCTTCTGTTGATCTTTCCCTTCGCTAAAGTTTTGCAGTGTTCCCTCTCCTCCCTTTACCTAGGTTGAAAGACTTTCTCAGCAAGCATGTGCATTTGATGTGCTACAGAATTTGTGTGCGAGCACTGACTGCAATTATTCACTACCATGACAGGTGGGTACGTAGCACTGAATGCACTAGCTGCTTTTATCCCAGAACTTGCTTGTGTTTGATCATGTCATCAGGCATTTGGGATTGATTTGTGTTTGGCAATAAGAGTTGGAGGAAATGTCACATGTTTTATAGCATCATAGGTACTTGACAGAAGGAGGCCATTTGATGCATTGAGCTGGTGCTAGCTCTGTATACAAAACAACTTGCACGTGATGGAATACTCTTCGCTTGCCTGGATGAGTGCAGATCCAACAACACACGAAGCGCATCACCATCCAGGACAAAGCAGCCCGCTTGATCGGCACCCCATCTACCACCTTCAACATTCACTCCCTCCACCACTGACGTACAGTGACAGCCGTATGTACCATCTACAAGATGCACTGCAGCAACTCACCAAGGCTCCTTAGACAGCACCTGCCAAACCCACGACCTCTACCACATAGAAGGACAAGGGCAGCAGCTGCATGGGAACACCACCACCTGCAAATTCCCCTCCAAGTCACACACCATCCTGACTTGGAACGATAACACTGTTCCTTCACTGTCGCTGGGTCAAAATCCTGGAACTCCCTCCCTAACAGCACTGAGAGTGTCCCTACACCACATGCACTGCAGCGGTTCAAGAAGCAGCTCACCACCACCTTCTCAAGGGCAATTAGGGATGGACAAATGCTGGCCTAGCCAGCGACGCCCACATCCCAAGAATGAATTTAAAAAACGATTTTGATAAAATCTTTAACATAGTAAAACATCCAGATGTTCAAAGGAGTGTTGTCAGACAGAATTTGACACTAAGCCACATGGGACATGTGTAAGTGACCAAAGGTTTGATGAAAAATAGGTTTGAAGGAGGAGAGAGAAGCTGGAGAGGTTCAGGGAGGGAATTCCAGAGCTTAAGGCCCAGGCAGCTGAAGGCCAATGTCAAGGGTAGTCACTCTCACTTCATCTCTGGAGTTTAGCTCTTCTGTCCATTTTTGGATCAGGGCTGTAATGAGGTCAGGAGCTGAGTGGCGTTGGTAGAACCCAAACAGAGCTTCAGTGAGCAGGTTATTGCTGAGCAAGTGCTGCTTGATAGTACTGTCAACAACACCTTCCATCACTTTACTGATGTGTCAGAGTAAACTAATGGAGCAGTAATTGGCTGGATTAGATTCTTTCTGCTTTTTGTGGACAGGACATACCGAGGCAATTTCCAACTTCGAAATGCATGTTAGGAAGAGAGAACACAAAGTTACAATCTCATACTTGTGCAGACATATTAAGTTAGAATTCAGTGCATCGTCTGAATTTTACCAGTGCAACTTAATTATAATCTGTATCTTTGCATCTGTATTTAGATCCTTCCCATTCAGATATTGTGTTAGTGTCCAAGATCACCATTATGAGTGGCTATGTCAGGATTTCCAATTTAATTTTGCTGCCTTGCATGTTAAAATGCTATTGGAGGAGCTGCCCACAGGTTTGGGAGTTACCAGGAGATTTAGCTTTATACATGTGGTGTGGAATGTACACACACCAGCCACCATTTCCCTCTGCTCACCTCCACAGCTTCCCTACTTCCTCTCTTTAGCCACGATGACTAGTTAAACGATCAGAATCCAAGGCAGTGAGGGGGACACGGGTCAGTGTGAGCAGTGAGGGGGACACAGGCCAGAGCATCGCGACCAAGGTACAAATGCTGACTGCAGCTCAGAGAAAGGAAGTAGACCTGCACTGGTCAGTCTGAGAGATAACAACAATGATATTTGTATTAAAAAGTATTCTTACATGTGTAAAGTCCTGTCTCTTACCATGCTCATCAAAATGGAAGGAATGTTTTGGAAGATTCTTGTCCTCACCTTCAAATCCCTCGATAGCTTTGTCTCTGCCTGTCACCATGGTCCCTTTGAGCTCTCTGCTGCTCTACACATCACTTTATTTTCCAATGTCACTCACCATGTTCTCTGTTCAGTTATCACTCCCCACTCTCTACATCTCTGGGAATCCCCTCTCTGCCTTCACAACTTCCCCTTAGATTCTGCATTTTCCTTCTCGTGACCCTTTCCTTTATTTTTCTGTTTCTCCCCCCCCACCCCCCACTCGTGCTCACTCACTATTTGCTGTCCTGTAAAGCTTACCCACTCATGTTGCAAAGACAGTGTTGCTGTCTTGGTGTTTGTAGATGTGGAAGCAAAGGGAGAGATTACTGAGAAACATCCTGAAGTGGCGTGCATTTGGGTGAGTAGGGGAGCAGAGAGAATGGGGGATTTCTGAATTCCTCATCACCAGCCCTGAATGAGGAAGAGGAGGGAGCAGCTGCGCACTGATGCCCTGAGTCAATGCATGTCCTTGCACAGGTTTTCAGGCACTGAAGTCTCCTGCGATTAGCTTGCTTTGTGTTCATTCCTTTTATTCATTTCTCTGGCAGTGAAAACAAGCCTAAAAATGGAGGCATATGTGTTGCAAACCACACCTCTCCAATCGATGTCATTATCCTGGCAAGTGATGGTTTCTATGCTATGGTGAGTACTTTTTAAATCTTGATACTTAGATTCCTACAGTGGTGAGAAAACTGGACTTAATAAATAAGATCATGTCTCTGGGGTGGTCATTGTGTCCTCCTTAAGCTTCACTCTTATGTTTCAAGATCTCATTCTGTCTCCCTCAATCCATTAAAACCCTATATTTCCCAGGAAGGAGTATAGTATTCAACAGCTTTCAGTAAACTTGAAATGATTGAATCTTAGCGCACAGATGGAGGTTATTTGACCTATCCTGACTATGCTGGCACTTTGAAAAAGCAGTCGAGCTTAGTCCCACATCCCTGTTTTCTGTCTGTGTAACTTGAAGCTCCTCAACCCCCTTTTAAAATTATTTATGGAATCAGCTTCCACCACCTTTTCAGGTAGAATATTTCAGATTCTGACAACTGAGTGAAAACATTTCTCCTCATCTCTCCGCTAGATCGTTTGCCAATGATCTTGAAACTCTGACCTCTGTTTATTGACTTACTCACCAGTGGGAATAGCTTTTCTCTGTCTACTCTAACAAAATCTCTCATCGTCTTGAAAACCTCTATTTGGTCACCTTCCCTGTTCCAAGGAGATGAGTCCCAGCTTTTCAGCCTTTCCTCAGAACTGAATTCCTTCATCCCTGGGACCAGTCTGATAAACCTCCACTGTCCCCTTTCTAGAGTCTTTACATCTTTCCTGCAGTGTGGCACCCAGAATTGTTCACAATATTCCAGTTGAGGCCAGATCAGTGATTTATAAAGTTCCAGCATAATCTCATTGGTTTATAAACAGAGGAATAAAATATAAAAGCAAAGTCACCCATATGCTTTATTAATTAGCCATCCTGTCACCTGTAAGGATGTGTATATGACAAGGGAGTCTCTGCTCATTTATGCTTCCCAAACTGGTGCCATTTACCTTTCCATGTTAGTCTTCCCAAAGTGAATCACTTCACACTTGTCCACATTGACAAACCACTGAAATTTGGATGTGATGGGCTTATGTAGAAAAGGTGAATTTGCAAGTTGTGCTTTTCTTTTAAAATTGAATAATTTTAATGGTGGAGTTATGCTCAAAAAGGAAAGGTTCAGCTGGAGTTAACTCAAAACTGCACAATAGCTACTCACTTGAGTGTCTTGGTTTCAGATTGGGGAGTGAATAAGACTGAGTCTGCAGTGAAAGACAGCAGTCTTCCATAAGAACATAAATGTTAGAAATCTTTTTTTTTTTTTAATATGAACATAGGAGCTCCAACTTTTCAAAGTTTTTTCTCAATCCGTTCTCAGACTAGAAACACAGCCAATTACCTCTTGAAGCTATTTATAGTGGCTCTTCTTCGGCTTTCCCTGGAATTTATTCAACTAGACTGAAGCAGTTCCACTCTGGGTCAGAAGATAGTGAGGTTGAGTCCATGTACAGGGTGAGAGCACAGAACTTGCAGTATTATGGAGATGGAGGCATTGCTAAGCTCATGCCCTGGGTGCTTCAGTTGGCAGTTCCTGATGCTCAAACAAAATGATTAACTGGTCTATGCTGAATTTTGGGGCATTAATAGCACAGAATGGCTGCTGTTTCCCCCTACATAAAGTTAAAAAAAAAATTCTCTCAACGGTTGAGATGTTTTGATGTAGTAGGGCATAGTATCAATACAACTGCTAACATTCTTTGAGGGATAAAGCTCAGATTGCCTTTCGATTGGTAATATTGCTTTCCCTTTGCTTGAGTGTGCCCTGTAAGTAGAAACCAGTGAAGAATAGAGCAGATATAAATGTAGTCTGTTCATTGCTGCTCAGTCCAGGGTGGGTTGGGGAAAAGAGAAAAGCTCTCCTTCAGATAGTCAACTAGCTAAGAACTTTGTAACTGCTGTAACAAGGACAACCCTAATCCTGTGTGTGACTGCATTTTTCAATAGGTAGGCCAGATTCATGGCGGACTGATGGGAGTTATTCAGAGAGCCATGGTCAAGGCTTGTCCTCATATCTGGTTCGAGAGATCAGAGGTCAGAGATCGCATTCTTGTTGCAAGAAGGTGAGATGACAAGAATTATGCTTTAAAGGGTTTGGTCACTATATAGTCCTTCAGAAATTTATCTTGTTTTATCAGCAGATTGCTTGGACACTATGTTTGGGGCAGTACAAGGTTGCCTGTTGGTTTGGGAGGAGGATGGCAACAAAGTTCACGGTCTTTTGAATGGCTTTGGGATCTGATTGGTTGACCTCAGATGCTTAAAAGGGACACTTCAGAGCCAAGAGGAGTTATACATTTGTACACATGTCTTATTTTACTTCGAAAGGCCAACTCTGCTCTTTTTGATCCCTTTAGGCTGAGTGAACATGTAAGAGACCAGGCTAAGCTTCCAATTCTGATTTTCCCAGAAGGTAAGTGCCAGAGCATTGAACAGTTTGTTAACAAGTGGTCTTTCTGCATCATGTAGGCAATGAAATACCTTTGCAGTAAACTGACAGGCTGCTTTGATGGCTCAGTTGATCAGGCAGTATGAAACAGAGCTAAATAGGTCAGAACATTGCCACTCAGTGCTAAGACCATTTCAGCTTGAGTAGCAGTTGGTCTAATTGGCCCCAGCAGCAGAGATGTGAAGGTCCTGATTACTATCCATTGACTACCCTGCTGGAAAGACCTGTCATTATTGGGTTTGGCTCACATGCATTCAGTTGTGGTGGTCCCTGTTATTGTGCTTACCATTCAGGCTAACGTGAAGATTGTGAAACCAGACGGCCTCTAAACACAAGGAAACTATAAGCAAGATAGCGTGAACACCTTGTTTAGGGATAGAAAGAGCTCCCTTCATTAAGCCACTATTCCCAGCAGGAAACTTACTGCTCTGTAGCTCGATATCTTTGCAGAGAGTTTTGTTTTGAAGCATTAAACAGTACTCTTACACCCCTGTGCAGCCTAAAATGGAAACCTGGCTGATATAAAAATGAGAGGTTCCATTTGTCAACAGGTGCCAGCCAGTGGATTTATTTTGGCCAAGGAAGGTGCTCAAGCTGAATTCTGTACTATGTGCATTGGCACACGCCTCCCAACATTGGTTAAAAGGGGCATATCTTTTTGAATAAAGGAATTAAGGGATATGGTGGGAGCGCGGGTAAGTGGATCTGAGTCCACAAAAAGATCAGCCATGATCTTATTGAATGGCGGAGCAGGCTCAAGGGGCCCGACGGCCTACTCCTGCTCCTAGTTCTTATGATCTTATGATAAAGGGTGCACCTGTGTCAAACCTGTACTAGTCCCTTCCAGATGACAGACTGGAGATGGAGTGTGCCCAGGTGGCACTGTGAAGAGTTGCTGCCTCAGCTGTACAAGGCAAATGTCAAACCATCAATTGCTAGTTCACAGCTGTCACATCGCAAGCCAATATAACCCATTTGTAATGCAGTTTTATTCAGCCAGACTTGCACTGTCTGGGAAGATGAATCCACAGATGCCTCAACTGTGCTGTGAAATTTCCCACTGAAAAAAGTTATGTTTAATATTTATGATCAAAAGTTCTCCAGAGACTGAGTGCAGCTAGGGAGTGTTAAACTTCTATTTTTCACTTGTAAATTCATGATCTTTCTTCACCCCACTGCCTCCAGTTATATCTCGTCTTTCCCTCACACGACTGAGTGCTGAGGTACAGTTGTTTACAGGCCGGCCAGGCTCCAGTGCTTCTGCACAAGCGGCCACGTTGATTTTGGAGCCAGAGGTTCAGTGTCTTCAGATTAGGAACCCCTTAGCTGACCACCTTACCCCAACTCTAACATGCCATGAGTGTCACTAACCTGGCACACGTCAGGGGTACAACTTGGATTGAGATACACTGAAGTTACAACAGAGTCCAATTGCCCAGTCAGTCCGTGTCAGTGTTCGCCCAACACATGATATAGTCTGAGTCACGTTTGCCCACCTTATTCCCATATTCCTTCATTTGTCATAGTTTGTGCCTCAAGCACTACCTGTGGGAGTGAAATTCACAGCTCCACAATTCTGTTTTAAATCTCTTGCATTTAATTTTGTATCTATGGTCGGCCCACTTCTCAACACTTGGAAACACACTGCTGCTTTCATAAAATTACACTGAATGCACAACACAAACAGGCCAATCAGTTTATGCCTCAGTTGGAGGATTGCGTCCAATTCTGGACACCACACTTTTGGAAAGATGTGAGGGCATTGGAGAGAGTATGGAAAAGATTCACAAGAATGGTTTCAGGGATGAGGAACTTCAGTTATGAAGACAGGTTGGAGAAGTTGGGACTTTTTCCCCTTGGAGAGAAAAGACAGAGGTGATTTGATAGAGATATTCAAAATCATGAGGGGTCTGGACAGAGTAGATAGAGAAACAGTACCCACTCGTGAAAGGATGGAGCACGAGGGCACAGATTTGACATATTTAAGAGAAGCAAAAGACAAACTTTTTCACGCAGCGAGTGGTTAAGGTCTGGAATGCACTGCCTGAGAGAGTGTGGGGGAGGCAGGTTCAATTGAAGAATTCAGAAGGGAATTAGACTGTTCTAAGAGAAGGAAAAGTTAAGGGGTTACAGGGAGAAGGCAGGGGAATGCATTAGGTGAATTGCTCTTGGAGAGCTGGTGCAGACATGATGGGCCGAATGGCCATCCTCTGTGCTGTAGCAATTCTGTGATTCATTTACCACCCCCCCCCAGTAGCCCTATCCCTTTCTTGATTTCTCTTCTACTTAGGCGTCGACAGAAGACCATTATATTTTTTGATCATTTCGTTTTGTGAATCCTCCTTAGATTTCCAATTTTTTGGGGGCTTTGCTCAGAAGGAGGGGTTCTATTTCATCAGAAGCTGGGGCAGGAAGGTGCTGTACTGCTGGGAGGGGCTTCACTTGAATAAAGCAGGGTCCAAGGTCATTGCTGAAAGGATAAATAGGGCTGTAAAAGACCACTGGGAATCAATAATTGGAGGGCACAGATTTAAACTAATTTGTAAAAGAACCAGAGGGGAGATGAGAATTTTTGTAAACTCAGTGTCTTCTTGCTGTGAGCTGGAATGGTCTGTCAGAAAGGGCGGTGGATGCAGATTCAGTAATCCCTTTCAAAAGGGATTTGGATTGATAGTTAAAAAGGAAAAATTTGCAGTCCTTTGGAGCAAGAGCTTGTGAAGTGGGACTAATTCAATCACTGAGTGCCAGGACAGGCTCAATGGGCTGAATGGCCACCTCCTGTATGATTCTATGGTACTGTGTTAGAGATTAACAGTGTTTTAAGCAAGTACAGATCCAGGGAAAGTTGTGATGGATCATTCTAAAATCCCCATCCATTAGCTGGTTTTGTTTTTCCAATTCCCCCTTGCCTGTTTTAACTACCTTGTCTCTTTCCCCTCACTGGTCTTGCATGGACCATAGTGACTGGTTTCTCTCCATCCCCTTGCATAATCTTTTCCTGTCTATGTGATGTGTTAACCTAGCACCTGGAGGTAAAAAGCATCAGGAATGCAAAAGGTGGTGTCATCTTTTTCTCTACTGGATTTCTAACTGTGCTGCTAGTCTCCAGTGTCACCACCTGTTTTATTTAGGTCCATTTTTATTTATTTGATGGTGAGCCCAGAGTCCTCATCAAATCTGTTTGAGTGTATGTTTCACAGGGTGCTCCTGTTGTGACCTTTCCTCCCTCCTTTTTGCCATCTGTCTGTCAAATACTCAGATACTGTCACATACTTGACAGTGAATTACTATCTTCTGTTTTGAAAAAAAAAAAGTGTTTATCTGTTTAAAAAGAAACGTAGCTGATGTAACTGAAACAGCACAAGCCTCTAATTGTGGATAGTCCCTTTGGAACATTTAGTGAGGGCCCGAAAGAATATTTCGCCCAAAGCTCACTCATCTAGTACAATGCACATTTTCCATTATGGCATCGGTTTGTATTTACGATACTTTATCACCTGAGACTTCAGCTACTTAAGGTTGTAATGAATTTAAGCATATAATTTGTGGTGGAGAGCATTCTTCATCCTTGAAATCAAGTTATATAGACTAAGTCAAAAATAAAAGTTAACTTGCAACAATATCAAACGAAACTTTGCGTGCAGACCCAGTGGAAAAAGAAAATCTCCAATTCATCAGGAAGTACTTGGACAAAATATCTGCTGTAGTCTTCCAGATAGAGCCTTTCAAGAGGCAGTTAGAGGGTGTAACAGAATGTTAAGCCAAAACCTGCACCAATGGTACCTGACTCTGGCCATCTTTACAGGAACATGTATTAATAATACCTCTGTAATGATGTTCAAGAAGGGAAGCTTTGAAATTGGAGCTACTGTCTACCCAGTTGCCATCAAGGTAAGACAATTTCCAGCATGTATCTGGACTCATGGTGGATTTCGAAGTGTTTCGGGCATCTTTTGTGGAGTAGGGACTTTGTAGAGTTTGAGCAAGACCCATGAGCATAATTACCTTGTCAGTACATGATTCACTGAAGGAGTGCAAGCAATGTTCCTGCTTAACAGCAGCATCTCCAGATGGGATTACAATACACAATTCCCTAAAATGGAGTGTGCAAATAGGTAAAGTCATAAGGAAAGCCAGAATCATTTTGGGTTTTTAATCAATAGGGGCAGAGTAGAACAGTAATGAGGAAAGACATTTGTACAAGCCAATGATTAGAGTTGTGTTTATAGTCGGTATTCTGGGTGGGGGACCTTCACTGGCTGAGCCCTGAAGGACATCGCTGCCAGAGTAGGTCTGCAGCAGGTGGTGAGAGAACCAACAAGAGGGAAAAACTTTAACCTCATCCTCACTAATCTACATGTCAGATATATCTATACACAACAGTATTGGTAGGAGTGACCAACAGTCCTTGTGGAAATGGAGTCCCATCTTAACACTGTGGCACTACAGTGCTAAATGGTATAGATTTGGAATAGATCTAGCAGTTCAAAACTGGACATCCATGAGACGCTGTGGGCCATCAGCAGCAGCACAATTGTATTCCACCACAATCTGTAACCTCATGGCCCAACATATCCCTCACCCTACCATCACCATCAAGTTTGGTTCAATTAGTGTAGGAGAGCATGCCAGGAGCAGCACCAGGCATACCTCAAAATGAGGTGCCAACCTGGTGAAGCAACAACACAGGACTTGCATGCATGCTATACAATGGAAGCAGTGTGCTGTAGACAGAACTAAATGTTCCCACAACCGATGGATCAAATAAAAGCTCTTCAGTCCTGCCACCTCCAGTCACGAATGGCAGTTAAACAACTTACGGGAGGAGACTCCATGAACGTCCCCATCCTAAGCATAGAAGATAAGAGCGGGGAGGTTATGATGGAACTGTATAAAATGCTAGTTATGCCACAGCTGGAGTACTGTGTACAGTTCTGGGCACCATACTATAGGAAGGATGTGATTGCACTGGAGAGGGTGCAGAAGAGATTCACCACGATGTTGCCTGGGCTGGAGCAGTTCAGCTATGAAGAGAAACTGAAAAGGCGAGGGTTGTTTTCTTGAGAAAAGAGAAGGCTGAGGAGGAACATGATTGAGGTATACAAAATTATGAGGGGCATTGATAAGATAGTTAGCAAGAAACTTTTTCCCTTAGCAGACCAGGGGGCATAGATTTAAGGTAAGGGGCAGGAGGTTTAGAGGGGATTTGAGGACAAAAATTTCACCCAGAGGGTGGTTGGAATCTGGAATACACTGCCTGTAGTGGTGGTAGAGGCAGGAACCCTCAATATTGTAGTATTTAGATGAGCACTTGACATCATAGCATACAAGGCTGTAGGCCAAGTGCTGGAAAATGGGACAATAGTTGGGTGCTTGATGGGCCGAATGGCCAGTTTGTGTTGTATAACAGACTCCAAGCGATGACAGAGCCCAGCACACGAGAGCAAAGGACAAGGCCGCAGCATTTGCAGCCAGAAGTGCCAAGTAAATAATCCATCTCGTCCTCTTGAGGTGCCCACATCACCGAAACCAGTCTGCAGCCAAATTAATTCACTCCACGTATGACAAGAAACAGGAAGCATCCTGGTGAATCTGTACTGTATCCTCTTACTGCAACATACTTAGGACAAATTCAAGTGCACAATATTGTAGTAGTCCGAGTGAGATTTGATAGTCACCATTAAATCACAACATTTATATTCTGTGCCATCTGATTATTTCCATTGGAAATGTGACGAAGAGCAGATTTGCGCTTTTTGTTTTTCAAGGTATGAGCATTTCCCGTCCGGGTGAATAGCAAACAGTGGTTGGAGAGTCAGCAATGAGGAGTTACCCATATTAAATTGTCAATGAAAGTGAGGAGGCAAGTTTGGACAATTCCCTTCAGGGTTGTGGAGCAGAGTGCTTTGTCGCAGAGATCAGGAAAGGATTTGGAAACACTTGAAACAGACAGGAATACGGGGATTTGGAAAGAATGGAGGATAGTAGGATTATTTCTGCATTCACTAGCAAGAACACTGTTGGTTTAAGGGCTGCCTCTGGTGCTTCAAACTTCTACAATTCAATAGAAAAAAGGTGCAGTTGGTATATATAGTCATTGTACTCACAAAATGGCAATATTCTATCAGGAAAGTCCCTCTCCTAAATGGTACACACAGTATGACTGTTTCCCTTACAGCTGTGAATTTAGCCAAGCTGGTTGACCCAATAACAGACCCTCTGATATTTCTGTATGCAAATGAATGAGATTTCCTGCATTGCCTGGTGTATCATTGTCATACCAACACATCCTCACTCACATTCCTGCTCTTTGGTCACAGCAGTTGTTGGAGAACAAACATTCACCTCGGTCACAAAGAACATGCATTTTTTGCTCGCACTTCAATAACTTCATTCGCAAAGTGCTTCATAACCAAAGTCTCTGTCAATGTTGTTAGGCAGAAAACATGACAGCAAGGCACTTGTATTTATCTAGTGCCTTTAACCGAGTGAAGCCTCCCTTCACAGGAGGGTTCGCTGACCATGTGACATTGGGATAGATGGCAAAATGCTTGGTCAAACAGCTACATTAAGAGGTTACAGAGGCAGGCAAGGTCATAAACTCCAATGATAACCAGAAAATCTGTTTGAAAATCTCTAGAACTTTCTCCAAACAGATAGGATCTCTGCACTCCTAATTTTAGGCTGTCGTCCCTCCCTGATTTTAATCTCAATTAATCGCAGCCGTGCCTTCAGCTGCCAGGGTCCCAAGCTCTGGAATTCTCTCCCTGAACCTCTATCTCCATCTGCCCCTGCTTCCCTTGAGGGTGAGTGAGCAGCTCCTTCATTGACCTCCCAGTACACCAGTGACAGAGTTCGGACTGGCTTGGTAGGGTCACACTTATTCAACTTTCATTCCTCCCTACATGACCCAGGAAGACACATGGCTCACAGCTGTAATCTCCCAGCTGGTGCAGCACATAACAGAAAATATTTGGAGTCAGGAACAGTTTGAATTATTGCATTCTGTGGGATTATCCTTTAACCAGTAAGGTTTACAGAACAGCCCTAGATCCTGTTAACGATATTCAGACTGCAGTTAGTATCCAATATATGAAAGCAGGAGCCAGATCAACATGCCACATTGAGTGCACTGTACCTGACTACACAGAAATGTATGCCCCCCCAAATCTAATAATTGTCAAACTGTTATGAAAAACAACAAGGTCCCAAAATGCATATCTAAATCTCCTCTGTAGTAATTGGCAGGCTGTCCACTCAGTTTTCAGAGTTTTGTAGCCAGACTTGCCCTCCAACATCACTGGGCCCTCACTGTGTGCTCCCTTGCTGCTTATTTCAGTACCAGTCACCTCTGCCCTCCTCCCCAGTGTTTGAAATCTTTAAAGTCTGTGGACTGAAGCTTCAATTATGGATTGGTGCAGGAAAGCTCTGATATTGATCTTAATATAGCAATCAGGGAGCAGTGTCCTGCTGCCCTCTACACCATAGGGAGTTTTAAGAACCCAAGACGGAGTCAAGAAATGGAACCAGCCAAGGGTTTTCCGGGCCAATGAGAGGAGTTTTAAGGTGTGATTTTATCCAAGGGAATTGAGTTGAACACATCAATATAAAATGAACTAGGTGCAGAGTAAAGCTTACTCTAGCCGAGAGAGCACAGCTGGCATAAGTACATAACAGAGAAAGCCCCCTTCACTCCAGGTAAAATAAGCTAAAGTCCCAACCTTAGAGCAGTTCCATTTCACAGCTCCATATTCTTTGGCAACTTGGAGTGACTCCCATCCATCCTGCTGCAGTTGAGCAGAGGCTTCAAAGGCACATGGTTGAGTTATGAAACTCATAGTATCAGGGACTGCACCATCACTTCGAGCCACTGATTGCTTGTAATGTTTTTTTCCTGTGTTGTGCTTTTCTTGCTAGTATGATCCTCGATTTGGAGAAGCTTTCTGGAATAGCAGCAAGTATGGAATGGTAAACTATCTGCTGAGGATGATGACCAGCTGGGCTATTGTCTGCAGCGTCTGGTATCTGCCACCAATGACACGCGAGGTGACCTCATGTTTCATGCTGATGGGGAGGAAGGAGAGTAGAATGTCATCCTCTTGTTCACACATGTGTTGGAGGAAGGAGTAGAGTATCATCCTCTCATTCACAGTAGAGTGCTTCCTCTGTTAAACAGGCAGATGTCCATTCACCAAAATGAGGAAGCTGATGACTGCCTGTCTCTGATCCACAACTGTTTCATTGGCAATTCATTGTTCAGTCCAAACATCAGTTCCCACTCTTCCCTCACAGACTAACTCTCTGTCAAAAGGCAACTCCCTAACTGGGCAAAAACCCAACCCTTAAATACAAAACTAGAATGAGAATCATCTGTTCCTAATTAACACTGAAATGAGTCCTGTTTATTTAAAGGGACCAGTTTTCAATATTGTCATCGTTTTGTTCACACTGGTGTGGAGAGAGGAGAGGAGAGGAGAGGAGAGGAGAGGAGAGGAGAGGAGAGGAGAGGAGAGGAGAGGAGAGGAGAGGAGAGGAGAGGAGAGGAGAGGAGAGGAGAGGAGAGGAGAGGAGAGGAGAGTACTGTCCCACTAATTTCTTTCAGTGTTCTTCCTTTTCAGTGCTGCCTTGTCGGTTCTGGGTTATTATATGGGCATTGAGAGGCCACTCTCAAGTGTTTAGAGCTGGAGTGTAAGTGTCAGCAGGCTGTTGAATCACAGTGCATTGCCACTCACACCCTTTGTCACTTCTCTTGCTGATTGCTCAGTGGGTGTGAAAAGTTATTGGTGCTTAGTGCAGTGAGTGGGATAAGGGAAAAGGCTGGTGACTAGGAATAAGAGAATTCTATTGTTTATATGCGACATTTTCTGTTGTATCTAATTTCCCTTGTAGCAATTCTGCTGACAAGGTGTCATGTGATTGCTGAACAGACTTTAATGTTACAGTGATGATATTTCTATCGGCTTCATTCTGTGCAGGTTAGTCGAGATTTACATACCTCACATAGAAAGGAAAGACTTGCATTTATATAATGCCTTGCATGCCCTCAGGATGTCCCAATGAAGTGTAGTCACTGTTGTAATGTAGGAGACCCTGCAGCCAATTTGTACACAGCAAGCTCCCACAAACAACAATGTGATCATGACCAGATCATCTGTTTTTCTTTTGTCATCTTGATTGAGGGATAAATCCCAGCCAGGACACAGGAGAGAACTCCTCTGCCCTTTGTCAAAGTAGTATCACGGGAGGTTTCACATCCACTTGAGAGGCCAGCTGGGCCTCCGTCTACCATTGCACGGGAAAGACGGTGCTTCCAGCGGTGCGACACTCTCTCGGTGCTGCACTGGAGTGCTGGCCTCTTTTTTTTTTTCCTGTGCTCAAGTCCGAGAGTGGGATTTGAACTCACAGCCTTCTGACTCGGTCAAGAGTGCAGCCCACTGAGCCACAGCTGAAACTTGTTTTATACAGATGAGGCGACGATGTATAGAAAGCTACTGAGAGCCTGAGTGGAACAGTGCTGATTGAAATCCCTTCTTTGTGTTCTCCAGGACGATGAAGATGCAGTACAGTTTGCCAACCGTGTGAAAGCTGCAATTGCAAGGCAAGGTGGGCTTGTAGATTTACTGTGGTAAGTACATTCCTTCCAATGGCCTTGTTGTTTCCCTTTTTAGGTCATGCCATTCATGTGTCTCTTTAAAAACAAGGAAGACTACTGTCTGGCAGAGTATTTGCAGATGAATGAAATCTACTGGGGTTTGATGGTTATGGATCTTTGTGAGGCAACTACACCGTAGGAGCAAAGAATAAATTGTACAGTTAAAGTCGTCTTAGCATGACTGTGGAGGAGCCATAGTAAAACAGCACAGAAACAGGCCCTTCGGCCCATCGTGTCCATGCCGGCCATCAAGCACCTATCTGTTCTAATCCTATTTTCCAGCACTTTGCCCGTAGCCTTGTATGCTATGGCATTTCAAGTGCTCATCTAAATACTTCTTAAATGTTGTGAGGGTTCCTGCCTCTACCACCCCTTCAGGCAGTGTGTTCCAGATTCCAACCACCCTCTGAGAGAAAATATTTTTACTCAAATCCCCTCTAAACCTCTTGCTTCTTACCTTAAATCTATACCCCCTATTGACACCTCCATGAAGGGAAAAAGTTTCTTCCTATCTACCCTCTCTATGCCACTCATAATTTTTTACACCTCAATCATGTCTCCCCTCAGCTTTCTCTGTTCTAAGGAAAACAACCCTAGCCTATCCAGTCTCTCTTCATTGCTGAAATGCTCCAGGCCAGGCAACATCCTGGTGAATCTCCTCTGCATCCTTTCCAGTGCAATCACATCCTTCCTATAGTGTGGTGACCAGAACTGAAAACAGTACTCCAGCTGTGGCTGAACTAGCATTTTATACAGCTCCATCATAACCTCCCCGCTGTTGTATTCTATGCCTCGGCTAATAAAGTCAAGTATCACATATGCCTTCCTAACCACCTTATCTACCTGTGCTGCTGCCTTCAGTGATCTATGGACAAGTACACCAAGGTCGCTCTGACCTTCTGTACTTCCAAGGGTCCTACCATCCATTGTATATTCCCTTACCTTGTTTGTCCTCCCAAAATGTATCACCTCACACTTCTCAGGATTAAATTTCATTTGCCACTGCTCTGCCCATCTTACCAGCTCATCTATATCTTCCTGTAATCTAAGGCTTTCCTCCTCATTATTTACGACACCACCAATTTTCGTGTCATCTGCAAACTTACTGATCATACCTCCTATATTCACGTCTAAATCATTAATGTACACAAACAACAAGGGTCCCAGCACCGATCCCTGCGGTGCACCACTGGTCACAGGCTTCCAATCGCAATAACAACCCTCGCCCATCACCCTCTGCCTCCTGCCACTAAGCCAATTTTTGATCCACTTTGCCAAATTACCCTGGATCCCACAGGCTGTTTCTTTCTTAACCGATCTCCCATGCGAGACCTTATCAAAAGCCCGACTGAAGTCCATGTAGACTACATCAACTGCTTTACCCTCATCGACACATCTAGTCATCTCCTCGAAAAATTCAATCAAGTTAGTTAGACAGTGGCAGCAGAGGCCAGGATCCTCACCTGCAAACCATTCGCATTAGTCAGAGGTTTTCTCTGCCATTGTTGATAAAATCATTGCTTACTGCCTGAACATGTCTCTCATTTACTGGTGATAAATGCAGTAAAGATACCTCCTGTTGTGTAGCAACAGTGGCACCTTTGGGCAAACCCAGTGGCAGCAGGATATGTTCATAAACTGAATTTTGGCAGAGTTGAGTTCTGAATCCGACATCAGACACGCCAATTGTCACGCAGGAATTCTGGCTGTGACAGGCCAGACACACCACTGTTTGAAAGTTAGCACTACCTGTAGAGACAGACCCACCTCATAAGGCAGCAAACGACAGTGGGCATCATGTTGTAGCTGCAGTTTTTACAATTTATCAGCGATAAGGTACCTTGATAATAGAGAGAGAGAGGCAAACAACCAGAGCAGGTAACACTGGAGTGACTGTGTCAGACAGAGGCAGCCCTGCTGTGGTTTCCTATTTATTGTTGCCTTCTGTTTTCGGTCTTTGCCAAGCAGCTGGTCACTGTTGTGCTTTAGAGATTGAGCGTGACTGACTCGTGGTTATAATAGTGACCAGTTCTCATGTTGGAGTCCAGTTACATGTAGTTCATCTGCTGCTTCATTGCTGCTGGTTATGTTTTGGGAGATCCTGGGCTTGCAAATGGAGAGTGTGTGCAGAGTGTCTTTAATCTGGTGTGTCTGTGCATTTCAGGGATGGAGGTCTGAAGAGAGAGAAAGTGAAAGACACCTACAAAGAGGAGCAGCAGAAACTCTACAGTAAAATGATAGTGGGCAACCACAAAGACCGAAGCCGATCATGAACTCTCAATTGGACTACCCATTCCACTGCCAGCATGGGCATGTGAAAGGGACACCTCTTGTGTTGTGTTTCAGGCCTGTAATTAACCAAAGGACATGAATTTGTCCAAGTACTTATTTTTTTCCTCTCTCGTTGAGGAATAGAAAACCCGGCACCAAGGAACGGGAAGAAATCTGCCAACACTCAGTCCGGCCGCACCTGGAAACTGGCAGTGCCTACCAAAATGGCCAATACGTCTGCCGTTGGGATTAGGGGTCAAGGAAAGAATGAGACATGGCTGATATCAAGGAGGAAGGGAATTGTGCAGCTGGTGTGGGTTACGCCAAGCCTGTTTTCAGACCAAATGGGTATTGTAGCTCATTGAGTCTATTACATTTTCTTTGGGAAGAGGGACTTGGAGGACGTGAACAGCAAGCAGCAGAAGCACAAAACCTTTGGAACACTGAACTGACTGGAAGAGGCGGGCTTGTTTACTGGGCCTACGATGCATGTCTTCATTTTATATTGACCCCGGTTTTAAGATGTGTACTTGCATGCTTTTTTTTTTTAATTACATAGACTAACATTTTCATTGTAACCAGGAGAGAAGAGATTCTGCGACCTATTTCCCTGTGTCTGGACGGGACTGCAAGCAGATGTGAAGGATCATTATTTCTTGTACTAAGTTGGCTTTCCCTGTCAGGGGAGTGAGGAAGATTGTCTGCAAACACCTGTCAGTCCACTTCTTTAATTGTTTATACCTCTGTCCAGAGCCTATTCTGCCCTTCTGTTTGATACCATCAGGACATCAGCAACCGAGGCCATTTCAGATAACGTGCAGGAGCAAGCGTTTCTGTTCCAGTCTGATAAAATGATCTTTTGTCTATCTGCAGGTCAAAGTCGGAAAGCTGGTGTGGAATAATTCGCAATCTTGAGTTGTATTCCTGGCAGGGCGCATAGTTTCTGCTGTGTCTTCATCCACTTAATGTCACACTGTGTGAAGCAGATTGGCCAGCCCCCGGCATCTGTTGTCATGGGAGCTCGGGAGAAGGCCGACGAGAATAAACTAAGTTTGAGCCTGGTCTGTTGATGTTATTGTGTACTGCTTGATCTGTTCCTGATTCACAGAGGTAATAACACACACCCTCATGACAGCGAAAAGACATTGTCTTCATCAGAACTTGGCGGCAGTCACTCCCACCAGTGCGAGCTCGGAGGGTCGCATGTGGGACATGTCAGTTGTCGAGGTTATGCCTTCAGCTCGCACAAAGCTAGTCTTGCTGTTGTGTGTTTCAGGCCAGGTAAATGAGTGGTGGTACAGTCAAGACAATGCTGGTGAGCATTTTAGTATTTTGTGTGCATTTGCTTGCCTGTGTGCTTTCATGAAGTGGTTTACACCATGGAGGAGGGAAATGGAATTGTAAATTTGGGGTGGGACTTATCAGGAACCTTCAGTGGTTTTCTTTGTTGGTCTACTTTGGGATTATAGTCCTGACATGTTAGCAAAGACAAGTTTGTTGGAATCACCTGAGTCCTGAACTGATCTACGGTTATTGCAAGAGGGTCATGTGATATTCCTCATTAGTCTGGGTTCATGGCTGAACATTGACAGGCAGTTAAGAGTATCAGTGAACCAGGCTTTCATTTGAATTAATGAGCTTGTCTCAACTGCACCTCAAGAAGGGGAATGCAAGTAAGGTGTGAAAGGCTATTGAAGAGTAGTGGAACCAGACCTTAGAAAGGAGTCATTGTCTTGAGTAGCAGGGAACGAGAAAAACAGTGAAAACAGGCCAAAATGTAGATGCGGAGATGTCGTGAGATTTTGTTGCTGGAGGTTTACATCGATGGTGACATTGCAGTGAAATAGCAGTTTAGCATAGATCCGTAGAGGAGAGGAGGTGGGTGTGGGGGAGTGCTGCTCTTGCAAGTAACTGGGTTAGTGGGTGACTTAGCTGGAGACTTTACACAGACAGACAGAGAAAAGTGAGTGTTGGGGGCCCAACCCACATGAGGCTCTAACAAATAAGTAAGTTGGGCACAGCTGGAGACTTCAGGGGGACAGGGTGTGTATGGATTCTCTGCTTGCCACCATGCAAGTAAGCAAGGAGGTTGGGTGCCCAGCTGCACACTTTAGACACACAGACAGAGGGTGGGAGTGTTCATGCCTGCATGACTTGCTGCTATTGTGATAAGTTGAGTAATTTGTTGAACAGACAGAGGGAAAGTGCGGTCGTGGCGAGGCCTGTCTGGCTGCTTTTGCAAGTCAGTAAGTCAGACTCTGAGTTGGACAGTTTAGAAAGACAGAGAGGGGAAAGGGTGGGCAGGGGGTTCCCTTAGCTGGAGATAGACAGAAGGAGGCTGTGGGGCTGCACTGTCTTTGCAAAATGACAAGTAGGTACAGTGTGCGGTTGTGTCTGTGTGTAGCTGATGTCTCCATGATGTGTGTGCTTGTCAGTTTGAGGTTGTATCTGTGGCTGTATCGGTCACGGGGTGGGGGGGGGGGTTTGTGTTGGGGTCGGAAGGGGTTGTTTCGGCAATGGAGGGGTTGTTGTTGGGGTTGGCAGTTTCTTTGGGGTTAGGAGGGGTTGTTGGGGTTGGCAGTTTGTTTGTTTGGGGTCGGGAGGGGTTGTTGTTGGGGTTGGCAGTTTGTTTGGGGTCGGGAGGGGTTGTTGTTGCGGTTGGCAGTTTCTTTGGGGTCGGGAGGTGTTGTTGCAGTTGGCAGTTGGTTTGTTTTGGGTCGGGAGGGGTTGTTGTTGGGGTTGGCAGTTTGTTTGGGGTCGGGAGGGGTTGTTGGGGTTTGCAGTTTGTTTGGGGTCGGGAGGGGTTGCTGTTGGGGTTGGCAGTTTGTTTGTTTGGGGTCGGGATGGGTTGTTGTTAGGGTTGGCAGTTTGGGGTCGGGAGGGGTTGTTGTTGGGGTTGGCAGTTTGTTTGGGGTTGGGAGGGGTTGTTGTTGGGGTTGGCAGTTTGTTTTGGGTCGGGAGGTGTTGTTGGGGTTGGCAGTTTGTTTCGGGACGGGAGGGGTTGTTGTTGGGGTTGGCAGTTTGTTAGGGGTCGGGAGGGGTTGTTGTTGGGGTTGGCAGTTTGTTTGTGGTTCGGAGGGGTGGTTGTTTGGGTTGGCAGTTGGTTTTGGGTCTGTTGGGGTTGGCAGTTTGTTTAGGGTCGGGAGGGGTTGTTGGGGTTGGCAATGTGTTTGTGGTCAGGAGGGGTTGGGGTTGGCAGTTTGTTTGGGGTTGGTAGTTTCTTTGGGGTCGAGAGGGGTTGCTGTTGTGGTTGGTTGTTTGGCGTCGGTAGGGGTTGTTGGGGTTGGCAATTTGTTTCGGGTCGGGAGAAGTTGTTGGGGTTCGCAATGTGTTTGTGGTCGGGAGTGGTTGTTGGGGTTGGCAGTTTGGTTGTTTGGGGTCGGGAGGGTTTGTTGTGGTTGGCAGTTTGTTTGTTTGGGGTCGGGAGGGGTAGTTGGGGTTGGCAGTTTGTTTCGCGTCGGGAGGGGTTGTTGCGGTTGGCAGTTTCTTTGGGGTCGGGAGGGGTTGTTTTTGGGTTGGCAGTTTGTTTGGGGTCGGTAGGGGCTTTTGGGGTTGGCAGTTCCTTTGGGGTCGGGAGGGGTTGTTGTTGGGGTTGGCAATGTGATTGTGGTCGGGAGGGGTTGGGGTTGGCAGTTTGTTTGGGGTTGGTAGTTTCTTTGGGGTCGAGAGGGGTTGCTGTTGTGGTTGGTTGTTTGGGGTCGGGAAGGGTTGTTGGGGTTGGCAGTTTGTTTGTTTGGGGTCGGTAGGAGTTGTTGGGGTTGGCAATTTGTTTCGGGTCGGGAGGGGTTGTTGTTGGGGATCGCAATGTGTTTGTGGTCGGGAGGGGTTGTTGGGGTTGGCAGTTTGGTTGTTTGGGGTCGGGAGGGTTTGTTGTGGTTGGCAGTTTGTTTGTTTGGGGTCGGGAGGGGTTGTTGGGGTTGGCAGTTTGTTTGTTCGGGGTCGGGAGGGTTTGTTGGGGTTGGCAGTTTGTTTGGGGTCGGGAGGGGTTGTTGGGGTTGGCGAGTTGTTGGGGTTGGCTGTTTGTTTTGGGGTCGGGAGGGGTTGTGGTTGGGGTTGGCAGTTTGTTCGGGGTCGGGAGGGTTTGTTGGGGTTGGCAGTTTGTTTCGGGTCGGGAGGGGTTGTTGGGGTTGGCAGTTTGTTTGGGGTTGGGAGGGGTTGTTGGGGTTGGCAGTTTGTTTCTTTGGGGTCGGGAGGGGTTTTGTTGGTGTCGAGAGGAGTTGTTGGGGTTGGCAGTTTGTTTGGGGTCGGGAGGGGTTGTTGGGGTTGGCAGTTTGTTTGGGGTCGGGAGGGGTTGTTGTTCGGGTTGGCAGTTTGTTCGGGGTCGGGAGGGTTTGTTGGGGTTGGCAGTTTGTTTGTTTGGGGTCAGCAGGGGTTGTTGGGTTGGCAGTTTGTTTGGGGTCGGGATGGGTTGTTGTTGGGGTTGGCAGATTGGGGTCGGGAGGGGTTGTGGTTGGGTTGGCAGTTTGTTTGTGGTCGAGAGGGGTTGCTGTTGTGGTTGGTTGTTTGGGGTCGGTAGGGGTTGTTGGGGTTGGCAGTTTGTTTGGGGTCGGGAGGGGTTGTTGTTGGGTTTGGCAGTTTGTTTGTTCGGGGTCGGGAGGGGTTGTTGGGGTTGGCAGTGTGTTTGTTTCGGGTCGGGAGGGGTTGTTGGGGTTGGCAGTTTGTTTCTTTGGGGTCGGGAGGGGTTTTGTTGGTGTCGGGAGGGGTTGTTGGGGTTGGCAGTTTGGCGTCGGGAGAGATTGTTGTTGGGGTTGGCAGTCTGTTTGCGGTCGGGAGGGGTTGTTTGGGGTCGGGAGTTTGTTTGGGGTCGGGAGTTTGTTTGGGGTTGGGAGGGGTTGTTGGGGTTGGCAGTTTGTTTCTTTGGGGTCGGGAGGGGTTTTTTGGTGTCGGGAGGGGTTGTTGGGGTTGGCAGTTTGTTTGGGGTCGGGAGGGGTTATTGTTGGGTTTGCAGTTTGTTTGGGGTCGGGAGGGGTTGTTGGGGTTGGCAGTTTGTTTGTTGTCGGGAGTGGTTGTTGGGGTTGGCAGTTTGTTTGTTTGGGTTCGGGAGGGGTTGTTGGGGTTGGCGGGTTGTTGGGGTTGGCTGTTTGTTTTGGGGTCGGGAGGGTTGTGGTTGGGGTTGGCAGTTTGTTTGTTCGGGGGCGGGAGGGTTTGTTGGGGTTGGCAGTTTGTTTGGGGTTGGGAGGGGTTGTTGGGGTTGGCAGTGTGTTTGTTTCGGGTCGGGAGGGGTTGTTGTTGGGGTTGGCAGTTTGTTTGGGGTCGGGAGGGGTTATTGTTGGGGTTGGCAGTTTGTTTGGGGTCGGGAGGAGTTGTTGGGGTTGGCAGTTTGTTTGTTTGGGGTTGGGAAGGGTTGTTGTTGGGGTTGGCAGTATGTTTGTTTCGGGTCGGGAGGGGTTGTTGGGGTTGGCAGTTTGTTTCTTTGGGGTCGGGAGGGGTTTTTTGGTGTCGGGAGGGGTTGTTGGGGTTGGCAGTTTGTTTGGGGTCGGGAGGGGTTATTGTTGGGGTTAGCAGTTTGTTTGGGGTCGGGAGGGGTAATTGTTGGGGTTGGCAGTTTGGGGTCGAGAGGGGTTGGCAGTTTGTTTGTTTGTTTGGGGTCGGGAGGGGTTGTTGTTGTTGGCAGTTTGTTTCTTTGGGGTCGGGAGGGGTTTTTTGGTGTCGGGAGGGGTTGTTGGGGTTGGCAGTTTGGTTGTTTGGGGTCGGGAGGGGTTGTTGTTGGGTTGGCAGTTTGTTTGGGGTTGGGAGGGGTTGTTGGGGTTGGCAGTATGTTTGTTTCGGGTCGGGAGGGGTTGTTGGGGTGGGCGGGTTGTTGGGGTTGGCTGTTTGTTTGGGGTCGGGAGGGGTTGGCAGTTTGTTTGGGGTCGGGAGAGATTGTTGTTGGGGTTGGCAGTTTGGGGTCGGGAGTTTGTTTGGGGTTGGGAGGGGTTGTTGGGGTTGGCAGTATGTTTGTTTCGGGTCGGGAGGGGTTGTTGGGGTTGGCAGTTTGTTTCTTTGGGGTCGGGAGGGGTTGTTGGGGTTGGCAGTATGTTTGTTTTGGGTCGGGAGGGGTTGTTGTTCGGGTTGGCAGTTTGTTTGTTTGGAGTCGGGAGGGGTTGTTGGGGTTGGCAGTTTGTTTCTTTGGGGTTGGGAGGGGTTTTTTGGTGTCAGGAGGGGTTGTTGGGGTTGGCAGTTTGTTTGGGGTCGGGAGGGGTTATTGTTGGGGTTGGCAGTTTGTTTGGGGTCGGGAGGGGTTATTGTTGGGGTTGGCAGTTTGTTTGGGGTCGGGAGGGGTTGTTGGGGTTGGCAGTTTGTTGTCGGGAGTGGTTGTTGGGGTTGGCAGTTTGTTTGGGGTCAGGAGGGGTTATTGTTGGGGTTGGCAGTTTGTTTGGGGTCGGGAGGGGTTGTTGGGGTTGGCAGTTTGTTTGGGGTCGGGAGGGGTTGGCAGTTTGTTTGTTGGGAGTGGTTGTTTGGTTGTTTGGAGTCGGGAGGGTTTGTTGTGGTTGGCAGTTTGTTTGTTTGGGGTCGGGAGGGGTTATTGTTGGGGTTGGCAGTTTGTTTGGGGTTGGGAGGAGTTGTTGGGGTTGGCAGTTTGTTTGGGGTCGGGAGGGGTTGTTGGGGTTGGCAGTTTGTTTGTTGTCTGGAGTGGTTGTTGGGGTTGGCAGTTTGTTTGGGGTCGGGAGGGGTTGTCTGTTTGTTTTGGGGTTGGGAGGGGTTGTTGGGGTTGGCAGTTTGGTTGTTTGGGGTCGGGAGGGTTTGTTGTGGTTGGCAGTTTGGTTGTTTGGTGTCGGGAGGGGTTGTTGTTGGGGTTGGCTGTTTGTTTTGGGGTCGGGAGGGGTTGTGGTTGGGGGTGGCAGTTTGTTTGTTCGGGGGTGGGAGGGTTTGTTGGGGTTGGCAGTTTGGGGTCGGGAGGGGTTGTGGTTGGGGTTGGCAGTTTGTTTCTTTGGGGTCGGGAGGGGTTTTGTTGGTGTCGGGAGGGGTTGTTGGTGTTGGCAGTTTGTTTGGGGTCGGGAGGGGTTATTGTTGGGGTTGGCAGTTTGTTTCGGGTCGGGAGGGGTTGTTGGGGTTGGCAGTATGTTTGTTTCGGGTTGGGAGGGGTTGTTGTTGGGGTTGGCAGTTTGTTTGGGGTCGGGAGGGGTTGTTGGGGTTGGCTGTTTGTTTGGGGTCGGGAGGGGTTGTTGGGGTTGGCAGTTTGTTAGGGTTCGGGAGGGGTTGTTGGGGTTGGCAGTATGTTTGTTTCGGGTCGGGAGGGGTTGTTGAGGTTGGCAGTTTGTTTGTTTGGGGTCGGGAGGGGTTGTTGGGGTTGGAAGTTTGTTTCTTTGGGGTCGGGAGGGGTTTTTTGGTGTCGGGAGGGGTTGTTGGGGTTGGCAGTTTGTTTGGGGTCGGGAGGGGTTGTTCGGGTTGGCAGTTTCTTTGGGGTCGGGAGGGGTTGGGGTTGGCAGTTTCTTTGGGGTCGGGAGGGTTTGTTGGGGTTGGCAGTTAGTTTGTTTGGCGTCGGGAGGGGTTGTTGGGGTTGGCAGTTTGTTTGGGGTCGGGAGGGGTTATTGGGGTTGGCAGTTTGTTTGGGGTCGGGAGGGGTTGTTGGGGTTGGCAGTTTGTTGTCGGGAGGGGTTGTTGGGGTTGGCAGTTTGTTGTCGGGAGTGGTTGTTGGGGTTGGCAGTTTGTTTGGGGTCAGGAGGGGTTATTGTTGGGGTTGGCAGTTTGTTTGTTGTTGGGAGTGGTTGTTGGGGTTGGCAGTTTGTTTGGGGTCAGGAGGGGTTATTGTTGGGGTTGGCAGTTTGTTTGGGGTCAGGAGGGGTTATTGTTGGGGTTGGCAGTTTGTTTGGGGTCGGGAGGGGTTGTTGGGGTTGGCAGTTTGTTTGGGGTCGGGAGGGGTTGTTGGGGTTGGCAGTTTGTTTCTTTGGGGTCGGGAGGGGTTTTTTGGTGTCGGGAGGGGTTGTTGGGGTTGGCAGTTTGTTTGGGGTCGGGAGGGGTTATTGTTGGGTTTGCAGATTGTTTGGGGTCGGGAGGGGTTGTTGGGGTTGGCAGTTTGTTTGTTGTCGGGAGTGGTTGTTGGGGTTGGCAGTTTGGTTGTTTGGAGTCGGGAGGGTTTGTTGTGGTTGGCAGTTTGTTTGTTTGGGTTCGGGAGGGGTTGTTGGGGTTGGCCGTTTGTTTTGGGGTCGGGAGGGTTGTGGTTGGGGTTGGCAGTTTGTTTGTTCGGGGGCGGGAGGGTTTGTTGGGGTTGGCAGTTTGTTTCGGGTCGGGAGGGGTTGTTGTTGGGGTTGGCAGTTTGTTTGGGGTCGGGAGGGGTTATTGTTGGGGTTGGCAGTTTGTTTGGGGTCGGGAGGAGTTGTTGGGGTTGGCAGTTTGTTTGTTTGGGGTTGGGAAGGGTTGTTGTTGGGGTTGGCAGTATGTTTGTTTCGGGTCGGGAGGGGTTGTTGGGGTTGGCAGTTTGTTTCTTTGGGGTCGGGAGGGGTTTTTTGGTGTCGGGAGGGGTTGTTGGGGTTGGCAGTTTGTTTGGGGTCGGGAGGGGTTATTGTTGGGGTTAGCAGTTTGTTTGGGGTCGGGAGGGGTAATTGTTGGGGTTGGCAGTTTGGGGTCGGGAGGGGTTGGCAGTTTGTTTGTTTCTTCGGGGTCGGGAGGGGTTGTTGGGGTTGGCAGTTTGGTTGTTTGGGGTCGGGAGGGGTTGTTGTTGGGTTGGCAGTTTGTTTGGGGTTGGGAGGGGTTGTTGGGGTTGGCAGTATGTTTGTTTGGGGTCGGGAGGAGTTGTTGGGGTTGGCAGTTTGTTTGTTTCGGGTCGGGAGGGGTTGTTGGGGTGGGCGGGTTGTTGGGGTTGGCTGTTTGTTTGTTTGGGGTCGGGTGGGGTTGGCAGTTTGTTTGGGGTCGGGAGAGATTGTTGTTGGGGTTGGCAGTTTGGGGTCGGGAGTTTGTTTGGGGTTGGGAGGGGTTGTTGGGGTTGGCAGTTTGTTTGTTTCTTCGGGGTCGGGAGGGGTTGTTGGGGTTGGCAGTTTGGTTGTTTGGGGTCGGGAGGGGTTGTTGTTGGGTTGGCAGTTTGTTTGGGGTTGGGAGGGGTTGTTGGGGTTGGCAGTATGTTTGTTTGGGGTCGGGAGGAGTTGTTGGGGTTGGCAGTTTGTTTGTTTCGGGTCGGGAGGGGTTGTTGGGGTGGGCGGGTTGTTGGGGTTGGCTGTTTGTTTGTTTGGGGTCGGGAGGGGTTGGCAGTTTGTTTGGGGTCGGGAGAGATTGTTGTTGGGGTTGGCAGTTTGGGGTCGGGAGTTTGTTTGGGGTTGGGAGGGGTTGTTGGGGTTGGCAGTATGTTTGTTTCGGGTCGGGAGGGGTTGTTGGGGTTGGCAGTTTGTTTGGGGTCGGGAGGGGTTGTTGGGGTTGGCAGTTTGTTTCTTTGGGGTCGGGAGGGGTTGTTGGGGTTGGCAGTATGTTTGTTTTGGGTCGGGAGGGGTTGTTGTTCGGGTTGGCAGTTTGTTTGTTTGGAGTCGGGAGGGGTTGTTGGGGTTGGCAGTTTGTTTCTTTGGGGTCGGGAGGGGTTTTTTGGTGTCGGGAGGGGTTGTTGGGGTTGGCAGTTTGTTGTCGGGAGGGGTTGTTGGGGTTGGCAGTTTGTTGTCGGGAGGGGTTGTTGGGGTTGGCAGTTTGTTGTCGGGAGTGGTTGTTGGGGTTGGCAGTTTGTTTGGGGTCAGGAGGGGTTGTTGTTGGGTTTGGCAGTTTGTTTGTTCGGGGTCGGGAGGGGTTGTTGGGGTTGGCAGTGTGTTTGTTTCGGGTCGGGAGGGGTTGTTGGGGTTGGCAGTTTGTTTCTTTGGGGTCGGGAGGGGTTTTGTTGGTGTCGGGAGGGGTTGTTGGGGTTGGCAGTTTGTTTGGGGTCGGGAGGGGTTGTTGTTGGGTCTGGCAGTTTCTTTGTTCGGGGTCGGGAGGGGTTGTTGGGGTAGGCAGTGTGTTTGTTTCGGGTCGGGAGGGGTTGTTGGGGTTGGCAGTTTGTTTCTTTGGGGTCGGGAGGGGTTTTGTTGGTGTCGGGAGGGGTTGTTGGGGTTGGCAGTTTGGCGTCGGGAGAGATTGTTGTTGGGGTTGACAGTCTGTTTGCGGTCGGGAGGGGTTGTTGGGGTTGGCAGTTTGTTTGGGGTCGGGAGTTTGTTTGGGGTTGGGAGGGGTTGTTGGGAGGGGTTGTTGGGGTTGGCAGTTTGTTTCTTTGGGGTCGGGAGGGGTTTTTTGGTGTCGGGAGGGGTTGTTGGGGTTGGCAGTTTGTTTGGGGTCGGGAGGGGTTATTGTTGGGTTTGCAGTTTGTTTGGGGTCGGGAGGGGTTGTTGGGGTTGGCAGTTTGTTTGTTGTCGGGAGGGGTTGTTGGGGTTGGCAGTTTGGTTGTTTGGAGTCGGGAGGGTTTGTTGTGGTTGGCAGTTTGTTTGTTTGGGTTCGGGAGGGGTTGTTGGGGTTGGCGGGTTGTTGGGGTTGGCTGTTTGTTTTGGGGTCGGGAGGGTTGTGGTTGGGGTTGGCAGTTTGTTTGTTTGGGGGCGGGAGGGTTTGTTGGGGTTGGCAGTTTGTTTGGGGTTGGGAGGGGTTGTTGGGGTTGGCAGTGTGTTTGTTTCGGGTCGGGAGGGGTTGTTGTTGGGGTTGGCAGTTTGTTTGGGGTCGGGAGGGGTTATTGTTGGGGTTGGCAGTTTGTTTGGGGTCGGGAGGAGTTGTTGGGGTTGGCAGTTTGTTTGTTTGGGGTTGGGAGGGGTTGTTGGGGTTGGCAGTATGTTTGTTTCGGGTCGGGAGGGGTTGTTGGGGTTGGCAGTTTGTTTCTTTGGGGTCGGGAGGGGTTTTTTGGTGTCGGGAGGGGTTGTTGGGGTTGGCAGTTTGGGGTCGGGAGGGGTTATTGTTGGGGTTAGCAGTTTGTTTGGGGTCGGGAGGGGTAATTGTTGGGGTTGGCAGTTTGGGGTCGGGAGGGGTTGGCAGTTTGTTTGTTTGTTTGGGGTCGGGAGGGCATGTTGTTGGGGTTGGTCGTTTCTTCGGGGTCGGGAGGGGTTGTTGGGGTTGGCAGTTTGGTTGTTTGGGGTCGGGAGGGGTTGTTGTTGGGTTGGCAGTTTGTTTGGGGTTGGGAGGGGTTGTTGGGGTTGGCAGTTTGTTTGGGGGCGGGAGGGGTTATTGTTGGGGTTGGCAGTTTGTTTGGGGTTGGGAGGGGTTGTTGGGGTTGGCTGTTCATGTGTTTGGGGTCGGGAGGGGTTGTTCGGGTTGGCAGTTTCTTAGGGGTCGGGAGGGGTTGGGGTTGGCAGTTTCTTTGGGGTCGGGAGGGTTTGTTGGGGTTGGCAGTTAGTTTGTTTGGCGTCGGGAGGGGTTGTTGGGGTTGGCAGTTTGTTTGGGGTCGGGAGGGGTTATTGGGGTTGGCAGTTTGTTTGGGGTCGGGAGGGGTTGTTGGGGTTGGCAGTTTGTTGTCGGGAGGGGTTGTTGGGGTTGGCAGTTTGTTGTCGGGAGTGGTTGTTGGGGTTGGCAGTTTGTTTGGGGTCAGGAGGGGTTATTGTTGGGGTTGGCAGTTTGTTTGTTGTTGGGAGTGGTTGTTGGGGTTGGCAGTTTGTTTGGGGTCAGGAGGGGTTATTGTTGGGGTTGGCAGTTTGTTTGGGGTCAGGAGGGGTTATTGTTGGGGTTGGCAGTTTGTTTGGGGTCGGGAGGGGTTGTTGGGGTTGGCAGTTTGTTTGGGGTCGGGAGGGGTTGTTGGGGTTGGCAGTTTGTTTCTTTGGGGTCGGGAGGGGTTTTTTGGTGTCGGGAGGGGTTGTTGGGGTTGGCAGTTTGTTTGGGGTCGGGAGGGGTTATTGTTGGGTTTGCAGATTGTTTGGGGTCGGGAGGGGTTGTTGGGGTTGGCAGTTTGTTTGTTGTCGGGAGTGTTTGTTGGGGTTGGCAGTTTGGTTGTTTGGAGTCGGGAGGGTTTGTTGTGGTTGGCAGTTTGTTTGTTTGGGTTCGGGAGGGGTTGTTGGGGTTGGCCGTTTGTTTTGGGGTCGGGAGGGTTGTGGTTGGGGTTGGCAGTTTGTTTGTTCGGGGGCGGGAGGGTTTGTTGGGGTTGGCAGTTTGTTTCGGGTCGGGAGGGGTTGTTGTTGGGGTTGGCAGTTTGTTTGGGGTCGGGAGGGGTTATTGTTGGGGTTGGCAGTTTGTTTGGGGTCGGGAGGAGTTGTTGGGGTTGGCAGTTTGTTTGTTTGGGGTTGGGAAGGGTTGTTGTTGGGGTTGGCAGTATGTTTGTTTCGGGTCGGGAGGGGTTGTTGGGGTTGGCAGTTTGTTTCTTTGGGGTCGGGAGGGGTTTTCTGGTGTCGGGAGGGGTTGTTGGGGTTGGCAGTTTGTTTGGGGTCGGGAGGGGTTATTGTTGGGGTTAGCAGTTTGTTTGGGGTCGGGAGGGGTAATTGTTGGGGTTGGCAGTTTGGGGTCGGGAGGGGTTGGCAGTTTGTTTGTTTCTTCGGGGTCGGGAGGGGTTGTTGGGGTTGGCAGTTTGGTTGTTTGGGGTCGGGAGGGGTTGTTGTTGGGTTGGCAGTTTGTTTGGGGTTGGGAGGGGTTGTTGGGGTTGGCAGTATGTTTGTTTGGGGTCGGGAGGAGTTGTTGGGGTTGGCAGTTTGTTTGTTTCGGGTCGGGAGGGGTTGTTGGGGTGGGCGGGTTGTTGGGGTTGGCTGTTTGTTTGGGGTCGGGAGGGGTTGGCAGTTTGTTTGGGGTCGGGAGAGATTGTTGTTGGGGTTGGCAGTTTGGGGTCGGGAGTTTGTTTGGGGTTGGGAGGGGTTGTTGGGGTTGGCAGTATGTTTGTTTCGGGTCGGGAGGGGTTGTTGTTGGGGTTGGCAGTTTGTTTGGGGTCGGGAGGGGTTGTTGGGGTTGGCAGTTTGTTTCTTTGGGGTCGGGAGGGGTTGTTGGGGTTGGCAGTATGTTTGTTTTGGGTCGGGAGGGGTTGTTGTTCGGGTTGGCAGTTTGTTTGTTTGGAGTCGGGAGGGGTTGTTGGGGTTGGCAGTTTGTTTCTTTGGGGTCGGGAGGGGTTTTTTGGTGTCGGGAGGGGTTGTTGGGGTTGGCAGTTTGTTGTCGGGAGGGGTTGTTGGGGTTGGCAGTTTGTTGTCGGGAGGGGTTGTTGGGGTTGGCAGTTTGTTGTCGGGAGTGGTTGTTGGGGTTGGCAGTTTGTTTGGAGTCAGGAGGGGTTGTTGTTGGGTTTGGCAGTTTGTTTGTTCGGGGTCGGGAGGGGTTGTTGGGGTTGGCAGTGTGTTTGTTTCGGGTCGGGAGGGGTTGTTGGGGTTGGCAGTTTGTTTCTTTGGGGTCGGGAGGGGTTTTGTTGGTGTCGGGAGGGGTTGTTGGGGTTGGCAGTTTGTTTGGGGTCGGGAGGGGTTGTTGTTGGGTTTGGCAGTTTGTTTGTTCGGGGTCGGGAGGGGTTGTTGGGGTTGGCAGTGTCTTTGTTTCGGGTCGGGAGGGGTTGTTGGGGTTGGCAGTTTGTTTCTTTGGGGTCGGGAGGGGTTTTGTTGGTGTCGGGAGGGGTTGTTGGGGTTGGCAGTTTGGCGTCGGGAGAGATTGTTGTTGGGGTTGGCAGTCTGTTTGCGGTCGGGAGGGGTTGTTGGGGTTGGCAGTTTGTTTGGGGTCGGGAGTTTGTTTGGGGTTGGGAGGGGTTGTTGGGAGGGGTTGTTGGGGTTGGCAGTTTGTTTCTTTGGGGTCGGGAGGGGTTTTTTGGTGTCGGGAGGGGTTGTTGGGGTTGGCAGTTTGTTTGGGGTCGGGAGGGGTTATTGTTGGGTTTGCAGTTTGTTTGGGGTCGGGAGGGGTTGTTGGGGTTGGCAGTTTGTTTGTTGTCGGGAGGGGTTGTTGGGGTTGGCAGTTTGGTTGTTTGGGTTCGGGAGGGGTTGTTGGGGTTGGCGGGTTGTTGGGGTTGGCTGTTTGTTTTGGGGTCGGGAGGGTTGTGGTTGGGGTTGGCAGTTTGTTTGTTTGGGGGCGGGAGGGTTTGTTGGGGTTGGCAGTTTGTTTGGGGTTGGGAGGGGTTGTTGGGGTTGGCAGTGTGTTTGTTTCGGGTCGGGAGGGGTTGTTGTTGGGGTTGGCAGTTTGTTTGGGGTCGGGAGGAGTTGTTGGGGTTGGCAGTTTGTTTGTTTTGGGTTGGGAGGGGTTGTTGGGGTTGGCAGTATGTTTGTTTCGGGTCGGGAGGGGTTGTTGGGGTTGGCAGTTTGTTTCTTTGGGGTCGGGAGGGGTTTTTTGGTGTCGGGAGGGGTTGTTGGGGTTGGCAGTTTGGGGTCGGGAGGGGTTATTGTTGGGGTTAGCAGTTTGTTTGGGGTCGGTAGGGGTAATTGTTGGGGTTGGCAGTTTGGGGTCGGGAGGGCATGTTGTTGGGGTTGGTCGTTTCTTCGGGGTCGGGAGGGGTTGTTGGGGTTGGCAGTTTGGTTGTTTGGGGTCGGGAGGGGTTGTTGTTGGGTTGGCAGTTTGTTTGGGGTTGGGCGGGGTTGTTGGGGTTGGCAGTATGTTTGTTTGGGGTCGGGAGGAGTTGTTGGGGTTGGCAGTTTGTTTGTTTCGGGTCGGGAGGGGTTGTTGGGGTGGGCGGGTTGTTGGGGTTGGCTGTTTGTTTGTTTGGGGTCGGGAGGGGATGGCAGTTTGTTTGGGGTCGGGAGAGATCGTTGTTGGGGTTGGCAGTTTGGGGTCGGGAGTTTGTTTGGGGTTGGGAGGGGTTGTTGGGGTTGGCAGTATGTTTGTTTCGGGTCGGGAGGGGTTGTTGGGGTTGGCAGTTTGTTTGGGGTCGGGAGGGGTTGTTGGGGTTGGCAGTTTGTTTGGGGTCGGGAGGGGTTGTTGGGGTTGGCAGTTTGTTTGGGGTCGGGAGGGGTTGTTGGGGTTGGCAGTTTGTTTCTTTGGGGTCGGGAGGGGTTATTGTTGGGTTTGCAGATTGTTTGGGGTCGGGAGGGGTTGTTGGGGTTGGCAGTTTGTTTGTTGTCGGGAGTGGTTGTTGGGGTTGGCAGTTTGGTTGTTTGGAGTCGGGAGGGTTTGTTGTGGTTGGCAGTTTGTTTGTTTGGGTTCGGGAGGGGTTGTTGGGGTTGGCCGTTTGTTTTGGGGTCGGGAGGGTTGTGGTTGGGGTTGGCAGTTTGTTTGTTCGGGGGCGGGAGGGTTTGTTGGGGTCGGGAGGGGTTGTTGTTGGGGTTGGCAGTTTGTTTGGGGTCGGGAGGGGTTATTGTTGGGGTTGGCAGTTTGTTTGGGGTCGGGAGGAGTTGTTGGGGTTGGCAGTTTGTTTGTTTGGGGTTGGGAGGGGTTGTTGTTGGGGTTGGCAGTATGTTTGTTTCGGGTCGGGAGGGGTTGTTGGGGTTGGCAGTTTGTTTCTTTGGGGTCGGGAGGGGTTTTTTGGTGTCGGGAGGGGTTGTTGGGGTTGGCAGTTTGTTTGGGGTCGGGAGGGGTTATTGTTGGGGTTAGCAGTTTGTTTGGGGTCGGGAGGGGTAATTGTTGGGGTTGGCAGTTTGGGGTCGGGAGGGGTTGGCAGTTTGTTTGTTTGGGGTCGGGAGGAGTTGTTGGGGTTGGCAGTTTGTTTGTTTCGGGTCGGGAGGGGTTGTTGGGGTTGGCTGTTTGTTTGGGGTCGGGAGGGGTTGGCAGTTTGTTTGGGGTCGGGAGAGATTGTTGTTGGGGTTGGCAGTTTGGGGTCGGGAGTTTGTTTGGGGTTGGGAGGGGTTGTTGGGGTTGGCAGTATGTTTGTTTCGGGTCGGGAGGGGTTGTTGTTGGGGTTGGCAGTTTGTTTGGGGTCGGGAGGGGTTGTTGGGGTTGGCAGTTTGTTTCTTTGGGGTCGGGAGGGGTTGTTGGGGTTGGCAGTATGTTTGTTTTGGGTCGGGAGGGGTTGTTGTTCGGGTTGGCAGTTTGTTTGTTTGGAGTCGGGAGGGGTTGTTGGGGTTGGCAGTTTGTTTCTTTGGGGTCGGGAGGGGTTTTTTGGTGTCGGGAGGGGTTGCTGGGGTTGGCAGTTTGTTGTCGGGAGGGGTTGTTGGGGTTGGCAGTTTGTTGTCGGGAGGGGTTGTTGGGGTTGGCAGTTTGTTGTCGGGAGGGGTTGTTGGGGTTGGCAGTTTGTTTCTTTGGG
Source organism: Heterodontus francisci (assembly GCF_036365525.1). Classification (NCBI taxonomy): domain Eukaryota; kingdom Metazoa; phylum Chordata; class Chondrichthyes; order Heterodontiformes; family Heterodontidae; genus Heterodontus; species Heterodontus francisci. The sequence continues at coordinate 3,496,908 of NC_090417.1, forward strand.
GTCGGGAGGGGTTTTTTGGTGTCGGGAGGGGTTGTTGGGGTTGGCAGTTTGGGGTCGGGAGGGGTTATTGTTGGGGTTAGCAGTTTGTTTGGGGTCGGGAGGGGTAATTGTTGGGGTTGGCAGTTTGGGGTCGGGAGGGCATGTTGTTGGGGTTGGTCGTTTCTTCGGGGTCGGGAGGGGTTGTTGGGGTTGGCAGTTTGGTTGTTTGGGGTCGGGAGGGGTTGTTGTTGGGTTGGCAGTTTGTTTGGGGTTGGGAGGGGTTGTTGGGGTTGGCAGTTTGTTTGTTTCGGGTCGGGAGGGGTTGTTGGGGTGGGCGGGTTGTTGGGGTTGGCTGTTTGGGGTCGGGAGGGGTTGGCAGTTTGTTTGGGGTCGGGAGAGATTGTTGTTGGGGTTGGCAGTTTGGGGTCGGGACTTTGTTTGGGGTTGGGAGGGGTTGGGGTTGGCAGTATGTTTGTTTCGGGTCGGGAGGGGTTGTTGTTGGGGTTGGCAGTTTGTTTGGGGTCGGGAGGGGTTGTTGGGGTTGGCAGTTTGTTTCTTTGGGGTCGGGAGGGGTTGTTGGGGTTGGCAGTATGTTTGTTTTGGGTCGGGAGGGGTTGTTGTTCGGGTTGGCAGTTTGTTTGTTTGGAGTCGGGAGGGGTTGTTGGGGTTGGCAGTTTGTTTCTTTGGGGTCGGGAGGGGTTTTTTGGTGTCGGGAGGGGTTGCTGGGGTTGGCAGTTTGTTGTCGGGAGGGGTTGTTGGGGTTGGCAGTTTGTTGTCGGGAGGGGTTGTTGGGGTTGGCAGTTTGTTGTCGGGAGGGGTTGTTGGGGTTGGCAGTTTGTTTCTTTGGGGTCGGGAGGGGTTTTTTGGTGTCGGGAGGGGTTGTTGGGGTTGGCAGTTTGTTGTCGGGAGTGGTTGTTGGGGTTGGCAGTTTGTTTGGGGTCAGGAGGGGTTGTTGTTGGGTTTGGCAGTTTGTTTGTTTCGGGTCGGGAGGGGTTGTTGGGGTTGGCAGTTTGTTTCTTTGGGGTCGGGAGGGGTTTTGTTGGTGTCGGGAGGGGTTGTTGGGGTTGGCAGTTTGTTTGGGGTCGGGAGGGGTTGTTGTTGGGTTTGGCAGTTTGTTTGTTCGGGGTCGGGAGGGGTTGTTGGGGTTGGCAGTGTGTTTGTTTCGGGTCGGGAGGGGTTGTTGGGGTTGGCAGTTTGTTTCTTTGGGGTCGGGAGGGGTTTTGTTGGTGTCGGGAGGGGTTGTTGGGGTTGGCAGTTTGTTTGGGGTCGGGAGGGGTTATTGTTCGGTTTGCAGTTTGTTTGGGGTCGGGAGGGGTTGTTGGGGTTGGCAGTTTGTTTGTTGTCGGGAGGGGTTGTTGGGGTTGGCAGTTTGGTTGTTTGGAGTCGGGAGGGTTTGTTGTGGTTGGCAGTTTGTTTGTTTGGGTTCGGGAGGGGTTGTTGGGGTTGGCGGGTTGTTGGGGTTGGCTGTTTGTTTTGGGGTCGGGAGGGTTGTGGTTGGGGTTGGCAGTTTGTTTGTTTGGGGGCGGGAGGGTTTGTTGGGGTTGGCAGTTTGTTTGGGGTTGGGAGGGGTTGTTGGGGTTGGCAGTGTGTTTGTTTCGGGTCGGGAGGGGTTGTTGTTGGGGTTGGCAGTTTGTTTGGGGTCGGGAGGGGTTATTGTTGGGGTTGGCAGTTTGTTTGGGGTCGGGAGGAGTTGTTGGGGTTGGCAGTTTGTTTGTTTGGGGTTGGGAGGGGTTGTTGTTGGGGTTGGCAGTATGTTTGTTTCGGGTCGGGAGGGGTTGTTGGGGTTGGCAGTTTGTTTCTTTGGGGTCGGAGGGGTTTTTTGGTGTCGGGAGGGGTTGTTGGGGTTGGCAGTTTGGGGTCGGGAGGGGTTATTGTTGGGGTTAGCAGTTTGTTTGGGGTCGGGAGGGGTAATTGTTGGGGTTGGCAGTTTGGGGTCGGGAGGGGTTGGCAGTTTGTTTGTTTGTTTGGGGTCGGGAGGGCATGTTGTTGGGGTTGGTCGTTTCTTCGGGGTCGGGAGGGGTTGTTGGGGTTGGCAGTTTGGTTGTTTGGGGTTGGGAGGGGTTGTTGTTGGGTTGGCAGTTTGTTTGGGGTTGGGAGGGGTTGTTGGGGTTGGCAGTATGTTTGTTTGGGGTCGGGAGGAGTTGTTGGGGTTGGCAGTTTGTTTGTTTCGGGTCGGGAGGGGTTGTTGGGGTGGGCGGGTTGTTGGGGTTGGCTGTTTGTTTGGGGTCGGGAGGGCATGGCAGTTTGTTTGGGGTCGGGAGAGATCGTTGTTGGGGTTGGCAGTTTGGGGTCGGGAGTTTGTTTGGGGTTGGGAGGGGTTGTTGGGGTTGGCAGTATGTTTGTTTCGGGTCGGGAGGGGTTGTTGTTGGGGTTGGCAGTTTGTTTGGGGTCGGGAGGGGTTGTTGGGGTTGGCAGTTTGTTTCTTTGGGGTCGGGAGGGGTTTTTTGGTGTCGGGAGGGGTTATTGGGGTTGGCAGTTTGTTTGGGGTCGGGAGGGGTTATTGTTGGGGTTGGCAGTTTGTTTGGGGTCGGGAGGGGTTGTTGGGGTTGGCAGTTTGTTGTCGGGAGGGGTTGTTGGGGTTGGCAGTTTGTTGTCGGGAGTGGTTGTTGGGGTTGGCAGTTTGTTTGGGGTCAGGAGGGGTTATTGTTGGGATTGGCAGTTTGTTTGGGGTCGGGAGGGGTTGTTGGGGTTGGCAGTTTGTTTGGGGTCGGGAGGGGTTGGCAGTTTGTTTGTTGTCGGGAGTGGTTGTTTGGTTGTTTGGGGTCGGGAGGATTTGTTGTGGTTGGCAGTTTGTTTGTTTGGGGTCGGGAGGGGTTATTGTTGGGGTTGGCAGTTTGTTTGGGGTTGGGAGGAGTTGTTGGGGTTGGCAGTTTGTTTGGGGTCGGGAGGGGTTGTTGGGGTTGGCAGTTTGTTTGTTGTCTGGAGTGGTTGTTGGGGTTGGCAGTTTGGTTGTTTGGGGTCGGGAGGGTTTGTTGTGGTTGGCAGTTTGGTTGTTTGGTGTCGGGAGGGGTTGTTGGGGTTGGCTGTTTGTTTTGGGGTCGGGAGGGGTTGTGGTTGGGGGTGGCAGTTTGTTTGTTCGGGGGTGGGAGGGTTTGTTGGGGTTGGCAGTTTGGGGTCGGGAGGGGTTGTGGTTGGGGTTGGCAGTTTGTTTCTTTGGGGTCGGGAGGGGTTTTGTTGGTGTCGGGAGGGGTTGTTGGTGTTGGCAGTTTGTTTGGGGTCGGGAGGGGTTATTGTTGGGGTTGGCAGTTTGTTTCGGGTCGGGAGGGGTTGTTGGGGTTGGCAGTATGTTTGTTTCGGGTCGGGAGGTGTTGTTGTTGGGGTTGGCAGTTTGTTTGGGGTCGGGAGGGGTTGTTGGGGTTGGCAGTTTGTTTGGGGTCGGGAGGGGTTGTTGGGGTTGGCAGTTTGTTTGGGTTCGGGAGGGGTTGTTCGGGTTGGCAGTATGTTTGTTTCGGGTCGGGAGGGGTTGTTGAGGTTGGCAGTTTGTTTGTTTGGGGTCGGGAGGGGTTGTTGGGGTTGGAAGTTTGTTTGGGGTTGGGAGGGGTTGTTGGGGTTGGCTGTTCATGTGTTTGGGGTCGGGAGGGGTTGTTCGGGTTGGCAGTTTCTTTGGGGTCGGGAGGGGTTGGGGTTGGCAGTTTGTTTGGGGTCGGGAGGGTTTGTTGGGGTTGGCAGTTAGTTTGTTTGGCGTCGGGAGGGGTTGTTGGGGTTGGCAGTTTGTTGTCGGGAGGGGTTGTTGGGGTTGGCAGTTTGTTGTCGGGAGTGGTTGTTGGGGTTGGCAGTTTGTTTGGGGTCAGGAGGGGTTATTGTTGGGGTTGGCAGTTTGTTTGTTGTCGGGAGTGGTTGTTGGGGTTGGCAGTTTGTTTGGGGTCAGGAGGGGTTATTGTTGGGGTTGGCACTTTGTTTGGGGTCGGGAGGGGTTGTTGGGGTTGGCAGTTTGTTTGGGGTCGGGAGTTTGTTTGGGGTTGGGAGGGGTTGTTGGGGTTGGCAGTTTGTTTCTTTGGGGTCGGGAGGGGTTTTTTGGTGTCGGGAGGGGTTGTTGGGGTTGGCAGTTTGTTTGGGGTCGGGAGGGGTTATTGTTGGGTTTGCAGATTGTTTGGGGTCGGGAGGGGTTGTTGGGGTTGGCAGTTTGTTTGTTGTCGGGAGTGGTTGTTGGGGTTGGCAGTTTGGTTGTTTGGAGTCGGGAGGGTTTGTTGTGGTTGGCAGTTTGTTTGTTTGGGTTCGGGAGGGGTTGTTGGGGTTGGCGGGTTGTTGGGGATGGCTGTTTGTTTTGGGGTCGGGAGGGTTGTGGTTGGGGTTGGCAGTTTGTTTGTTCGGGGGCGGGAGGGTTTGTTGGGGTTGGCAGTTTGTTTGGGGTTGGTTGGGGTTGGCAGTGTGTTTGTTTCGGGTCGGGAGGGGTTGTTGTTGGGGTTGGCAGTTTGTTTGGGGTCGGGAGGGGTTATTGTTGGGGTTGGCAGTTTGTTTGGGGTCGGGAGGAGTTGTTGGGGTTGGCAGTTTGTTTGTTTGGGGTTGGGAGGGGTTGTTGTTGGGGTTGGCAGTATGTTTGTTTCGGGTCGGGAGGGGTTGTTGGGGTTGGCAGTTTGTTTCTTTGGGGTCGGGAGGGGTTTTTTGGTGTCGGGAGGGGTTGTTGGGGTTGGCAGTTTGTTTGGGGTCGGGAGGGGTTATTGTTGGGGTTAGCAGTTTGTTTGGTCTCGGGAGGGGTAATTGTTGGGGTTGGCAGTTTGGGGTCGGGAGGGGTTGTTGTTGGGGTTGGTCGTTTCTTCGGGGTCGGGAGGGGTTGTTGGGGTTGGCAGTTTGGTTGTTTGGGGTCGGGAGGGGTTGTTGGGGTTGGCAGTTTGTTTGGGGTCGGGAGGGGTTATTGTTGGGGTTAGCAGTTTGTTTGGGGTCGGGAGGGGTTATTGTTGGGGTTAGCAGTTTGTTTGGGGTCGGGAGGGGTAATTGTTGGGGTTGGCAGTTTGGGGTCGGGAGGGGTTGGCAGTTTGTTTGTTTCTTCGGGGTCGGGAGGGGTTGTTGGGGTTGGCAGTTTGGTTGTTTGGGGTCGGGAGGGGTTTTTGTTGGGTTGGCAGTTTGTTTGGGGTTGGGAGGGGTTGTTGGGGTTGGCAGTATGTTTGTTTGGGGTCGGGAGGAGTTGTTGGGGTTGGCAGTTTGTTTGTTTCGGGTCGGGAGGGGTTGTTGGGGTGGGCGGGTTGTTGGGGTTGGCTGTTTGTTTGGGGTCGGGAGAGATTGTTGTTGGGGTTGGCAGTTTGGGGTCGGGAGTTTGTTTGGGGTTGGGAGGGGTTGTTGGGGTTGGCAGTATGTTTGTTTCGGGTCGGGAGGGGTTGTTGTTGGGGTTGGCAGTTTGTTTGGGGTCGGGAGGGGTTGTTGGGGTTGGCAGTTTGTTTCTTTGGGGTCGGGAGGGGTTGTTGGGGTTGGCAGTATGTTTGTTTTGGGTCGGGAGGGGTTGTTGTTTGGGTTGGCAGTTTGTTTGTTTGGAGTCGGGAGGGGTTGTTGGGGTTGGCAGTTTGTTTCTTTGGGGTCGGGAGGGGTTTTTTGGTGTCGGGAGGGGTTGTTGGGGTTGGCAGTTTGTTTGGGGTCGGGAGGGGTTATTGTTGGGGTTGGCAGTTTGTTTGGGGTCGGGAGGGGTTGTTGGGGTTGGCAGTTTGTTTGGGGTCGGGAGGGGTTGTTGGGGTTGGCAGTTTGTTTCTTTGGGGTCGGGAGGGGTTTTTTGGTGTCGGGAGGGGTTGTTGGGGTTGGCAGTTTGTTTGGGGTCGGGAGGGGTTATTGTTGGGGTTGGCAGTTTGTTTGGGGTCGGGAGGGGTTGTTGGGGTTGGCAGTTTGTTGTCGGGAGGGGTTGTTGGGGTTGGCAGTTTGTTGTCGGGAGTGGTTGTTGGGGTTGGCAGTTTGTTTGGGGTCAGGAGGGGTTATTGTTGGGATTGGCAGTTTGTTTGGGGTCGGGAGGGGTTGTTGGGGTTGGCAGTTTGTTTGGGGTCGGGAGGGGTTGGCAGTTTGTTTGTTGGGAGTGGTTGTTTGGTTGTTTGGGGTCGGGAGGATTTGTTGTGGTTGGCAGTTTGTTTGTTTGGGGTCGGGAGGGGTTATTGTTGGGGTTGGCAGTTTGTTTGGGGTTGGGAGGAGTTGTTGGGGTTGGCAGTTTGTTTGGGGTCGGGAGGGGTTGTTGGGGTTGGCAGTTTGTTTGTTGTCTGGAGTGGTTGTTGGGGTTGGCAGTTTGGTTGTTTGGGGTCGGGAGGGTTTGTTGTGGTTGGCAGTTTGGTTGTTTGGTGTCGGGAGGGGTTGTTGTTGGGGTTGGCTGTTTGTTTTGGGGTCGGGAGGGGTTGTGGTTGGGGGTGGCAGTTTGTTTGTTCGGGGGTGGGAGGGTTTGTTGGGGTTGGCAGTTTGGGGTCGGGAGGGGTTGTGGTTGGGGTTGGCAGTTTGTTTCTTTGGGGTCGGGAGGGGTTTTGTTGGTGTCGGGAGGGGTTGTTGGTGTTGGCAGTTTGTTTGGGGTCGGGAGGGGTTATTGTTGGGGTTGGCAGTTTGTTTCGGGTCGGGAGGGGTTGTTGGGGTTGGCAGTATGTTTGTTTCGGGTCGGGAGGGGTTGTTGTTGGGGTTGGCAGTTTGTTTGGGGTCGGGAGGGGTTGTTGGGGTTGGCAGTTTGTTTGGGGTCGGGAGGGGTTGTTGGGGTTGGCAGTTTGTTTGGGTTCGGGAGGGGTTGTTCGGGTTGGCAGTATGTTTGTTTCGGGTCGGGAGGGGTTGTTGAGGTTGGCAGTTTGTTTGTTTGGGGTCGGGAGGGGTTGTTGGGGTTGGAAGTTTGTTTGGGGTTGGGAGGGGTTGTTGGGGTTGGCTGTTCATGTGTTTGGGGTCGGGAGGGGTTGTTCGGGTTGGCAGTTTCTTTGGGGTCGGGAGGGGTTGGGGTTGGCAGTTTGTTTGGCGTCGGGAGGGGTTGTTGGGGTTGGCAGTTTGTTGTCGGGAGGGGTTGTTGGGGTTGGCAGTTTGTTGTCGGGAGTGGTTGTTGGGGTTGGCAGTTTGTTTGGGGTCAGGAGGGGTTATTGGGGTTGGCAGTTTGTTTGTTGTCGGGAGTGGTTGTTGGGGTTGGCAGTTTGTTTGGGGTCAGGAGGGGTTATTGTTGGGGTTGGCACTTTGTTTGGGGTCGGGAGGGGTTGTTGGGGTTGGCAGTTTGTTTGGGGTCGGGAGTTTGTTTGGGGTTGGGAGGGGTTGTTGGGGTTGGCAGTTTGTTTCTTTGGGGTCGGGAGGGGTTTTTTGGTGTCGGGAGGGGTTGTTGGGGTTGGCAGTTTGTTTGGGGTCGGGAGGGGTTATTGTTGGGTTTGCAGATTGTTTGGGGTCGGGAGGGGTTGTTGGGGTTGGCAGTTTGTTTGTTGTCGGGAGTGGTTGTTGGGGTTGGCAGTTTGGTTGTTTGGAGTCGGGAGGGTTTGTTGTGGTTGGCAGTTTGTTTGTTTGGGTTCGGGAGGGGTTGTTGGGGTTGGCGGGTTGTTGGGGTTGGCTGTTTGTTTTGGGGTCGGGAGGGTTGTGGTTGGGGTTGGCAGTTTGTTTGTTCGGGGGCGGGAGGGTTTGTTGGGGTTGGCAGTTTGGGGTTGGTTGGGGTTGGCAGTGTGTTTGTTTCGGGTCGGGAGGGGTTGTTGTTGGGGTTGGCAGTTTGTTTGGGGTCGGGAGGGGTTATTGTTGGGGTTGGCAGTTTGTTTGGGGTCGGGAGGAGTTGTTGGGGTTGGCAGTTTGTTTGTTTGGGGTTGGGAGGGGTTGTTGTTGGGGTTGGCAGTATGTTTGTTTCGGGTCGGGAGGGGTTGTTGGGGTTGGCAGTTTGTTTCTTTGGGGTCGGGAGGGGTTTTTTGGTGTCGGGAGGGGTTGTTGGGGTTGGCAGTTTGTTTGGGGTCGGGAGGGGTAATTGTTGGGGTTGGCAGTTTGGGGTCGGGAGGGGTTGTTGGGGTTGGTCGTTTCTTCGGGGTCGGGAGGGGTTGTTGGGGTTGGCAGTTTGGTTGTTTGGGGTCGGGAGGGGTTGTTGGGGTTGGCAGTTTGTTTGGGGTCGGGAGGGGTTATTGTTGGGGTTAGCAGTTTGTTTGGGGTCGGGAGGGGTAATTGTTGGGGTTGGCAGTTTGGGGTCGGGAGGGGTTGGCAGTTTGTTTGTTTCTTCGGGGTCGGGAGGGGTTGTTGGGGTTGGCAGTTTGGTTGTTTGGGGTCGGGAGGGGTTGTTGTTGGGTTGGCAGTTTGTTTGGGGTTGGGAGGGGTTGTTGGGGTTGGCAGTATGTTTGTTTGGGGTCGGGAGGAGTTGTTGGGGTTGGCAGTTTGTTTGTTTCGGGTCGGGAGGGGTTGTTGGGGTGGGCGGGTTGTTGGGGTTGGCTGTTTGTTTGGGGTCGGGAGAGATTGTTGTTGGGGTTGGCAGTTTGGGGTCGGGAGTTTGTTTGGGGTTGGGAGGGGTTGTTGGGGTTGGCAGTATGTTTGTTTCGGGTCGGGAGGGGTTGTTGTTGGGGTTGGCAGTTTGTTTGGGGTCGGGAGGGGTTGTTGGGGTTGGCAGTTTGTTTCTTTGGGGTCGGGAGGGGTTGTTGGGGTTGGCAGTATGTTTGTTTTGGGTCGGGAGGGGTTGTTGTTTGGGTTGGCAGTTTGTTTGTTTGGAGTCGGGAGGGGTTGTTGGGGTTGGCAGTTTGTTTCTTTGGGGTCGGGAGGGGTTTTTTGGTGTCGGGAGGGGTTGTTGGGGTTGGCAGTTTGTTTGGGGTCGGGAGGGGTTATTGTTGGGGTTGGCAGTTTGTTTGGGGTCGGGAGGGGTTGTTGGGGTTGGCAGTTTGTTTGGGGTCAGGAGGGGTTATTGTTGGGGTTGGCAGTTTGTTTGGGGTCGGGAGGGGTTGTTGGGGTTGGCAGTTTGTTTGGGGTCGGGAGGGGTTGTTGGGGTTGGCAGTTTGTTGTCGGGAGTGGTTGTTTGGTTGTTTGGGGTCGGGAGGGTTTGTTGTGGTTGGCAGTTTGTTTGTTTGGGGTCGGGAGGGGTTATTGTTGGGGTTGGCAGTTTGTTTGGGGTTGGGAGGAGTTGTTGGGGTTGGCAGTTTGTTTGGGGTCGGGAGGGGTTGTTGGGGTTGGCAGTTTGTTTGTTGTCGGGAGTGGTTGTTGGGGTTGGCAGTTTGGTTGTTTGCAGTCGGGAAGGTTTGTTGTGGTTGGCAGTTTGTTTGTTTGGGGTCGGGAGGGGTTGTTGGGGTTGGCTGTTTGTTTTGGGGTTGGGAGGGGTTGTTGGGATTGGCAGTTTGGTCGTTTGGGGTCGGGAGGGTTTGTTGTGGTTGGCAGTTTGGTTGTTTGGTGTCGGGAGGGGTTGTTGTTGGGGTTGGCTGTTTGTTTTGGGGTCGGGACGGGATGTGGTTGGGGGTGGCAGTTTGTTTGTTCGGGGGTGGGAGGGTTTGTTGGTGTTGGCAGTTTGTTTCTTTGGGGTCGGGAGGGGTTTTGTTGGTGTCGGGAGGGGTTGTTGGTGTTGGCAGTTTGTTTGGGGTCGGGAGGGGTTATTGTTGGGGTTGGCAGTTTGTTTCGGGTCGGGAGGGGTTGTGGTTGGGGTTGGCAGTTTGTGCGGGGGCAGGAGGGTTTGTTGGGGTTGGCAGTTTGTTTGGGGTCGGGAGGGGTTGTTGTGGTTGGCAGTTTGTTTCTTTGGGGTCGGGAGGGGTTGTTGGTGTTGGCAGTTTGTTTCTTTGGGGTCGGGAGGGGTTTTGTTGGTGTCGGGAGGGGTTGTTGGTGTTGGCAGTTTGTTTGGGGTCGGGAGGGGTTATTGTTGGGGTTGGCAGTTTGTTTCGGGTCGGGAGGGGTTGTTGGGGTTGGCAGTATGTTTGTTTCGGGTCGGGAGGGGTTGTTGTTGGGGTTGGCAGTTTGTTTGGGGTCGGGAGGGGTTGTTGGGGTTGGCAGTTTGTTTGGGTTCGGGAGGGGTTGTTAGGGTTGGCAGTATGTTTGTTTCGGGTCGGGAGGGGTTGTTGAGGTTGGCAGTTTGTTTCTTTGGGGTCGGGAGGGGTTTTTTGGTGTCGGGAGGGGTTGTTGGGGTTGGCAGTTTGTTTGGGGGCGGGAGGGGTTATTGTTGGGGTTGGCAGTTTGTTTGGGGTTGGGAGGGGTTGTTGGGGTTGGCTGTTCATGTGTTTGGGGTCGGGAGGGGTTGTTCGTGTTGGCAGTTTCTTTGGGGTCGGGAGGGGTTGGGGTTGGCAGTTTGTTTGGGGTCGGGAGGGTTTGTTGGGGTTGGCAGTTAGTTTGTTTGGCGTCGGGAGGGGTTGTTGGGGTTGGCAGTTTGTTTTGGGGTCGGGAGGGGTTATTGTTGGGGTTGGCAGTTTGTTTGGGGTCGGGAGGGGTTGTTGGGGTTGGCAGTTTGTTGTCGGAGGGGTTGTTGGGGTTGGCAGTTTGTTGTCGGGAGTGGTTGTTGGGGTTGGCAGTTTGTTTGGGGTCAGGAGGGGTTATTGTTGGGATTGGCAGTTTGTTTGGGGTCGGGAGGGGTTGTTGGGGTTGGCAGTTTGTTTGGGGTCGGAGGGGTTGGCAGTTTGTTTGTTGGGAGTGGTTGTTTGGTTTGTTTGGGGTCGGGAGGATTTGTTGTGGTTGGCAGTTTGTTTGTTTGGGGTCGGGAGGGGTTATTGTTGGGGTTGGCAGTTTGTTTGGGGTTGGGAGGAGTTGTTGGGGTTGGCAGTTTGTTTGGGGTCGGGAGGGGTTGTTGGGGTTGGCAGTTTGGTTGTTTGGGGTCGGGAGGGTTTGTTGTGGTTGGCAGTTTGGTTGTTTGGTGTCGGGAGGGGTTGTTGTTGGGGTTGGCTGTTTGTTTTGGGGTCGGGAGGGGTTGTGGTTGGGGGTGGCAGTTTGTTTGTTCGGGGGTGGGAGGGTTTGTTGGGGTTGGCAGTTTGGGGTCGGGAGGGGTTGTGGTTGGGGTTGGCAGTTTGTTTCTTTGGGGTCGGGAGGGGTTTTGTTGGTGTCGGGAGGGGTTGTTGGTGTTGGCAGTTTGTTTGGGGTCGGGAGGGGTTATTGTTGGGGTTGGCAGTTTGTTTCGGGTCGGGAGGGGTTGTTGGGGTTGGCAGTATGTTTGTTTCGGGTCGGGAGGGGTTGTTGTTGGGGTTGGCAGTTTGTTTGGGGTCGGGAGGGGTTGTTGGGGTTGGCAGTTTGTTTGGGGTCGGGAGGGGTTGTTGGGGTTGGCAGTTTGTTTGGGTTCGGGAGGGGTTGTTCGGGGTTGGCAGTATGTTTGTTTCGGGTCGGGAGGGGTTGTTGAGGTTGGTAGTTTGTTTGTTTGGGGTCGGGAGGGGTTGTTGGGGTTGGAAGTTTGTTTGGGGTTGGGAGGGGTTGTTGGGGTTGGCTGTTCATGTGTTTGGGGTCGGGAGGGGTTGTTCGGGTTGGCAGTTTCTTTGGGGTCGGGAGGGGTTGGGGTTGGCAGTTGTTTGGCGTCGGGAGGGGTTGTTGGGGTTGGCAGTTTGTTGTCGGGAGGGGTTGTTGGGGTTGGCAGTTTGTTGTCGGGAGTGGTTGTTGGGGTTGGCAGTTTGTTTGGGGTCAGGAGGGGTTATTGGGGTTGGCAGTTTGTTTGTTGTCGGGAGTGGTTGTTGGGGTTGGCAGTTTGTTTGGGGTCAGGAGGGGTTATTGTTGGGGTTGGCACTTTGTTTGGGGTCGGGAGGGGTTGTTGGGGTTGGCAGTTTGTTTGGGGTCGGGAGTTTGTTTGGGGTTGGGAGGGGTTGTTGGGGTTGGCAGTTTGTTTCTTTGGGGTCGGGAGGGGTTTTTTGGTGTCGGGAGGGGTTGTTGGGGTTGGCAGTTTGTTTGGGGTCGGGAGGGGGTTATTGTTGGGTTTGCAGATTGTTTGGGGGTCGGGAGGGGTTGTTGGGGTTGGCAGTTTGTTTGTTGTCGGGAGTGGTTGTTGGGGTTGGCAGTTTGGTTGTTTGGAGTCGGGAGGGTTTGTTGTGGTTGGCAGGTTTGTTTGTTTGGGTTCGGGAGGGGTTGTTGGGGTTGGCGGGTTGTTGGGGTTGGCTGTTTGTTTTGGGGTCGGGAGGGTTGTGGTTGGGGTTGGCAGTTTGTTTGTTTCGGGGGCGGGAGGGTTTGTTGGGGTTGGCAGTTTGTTTGGGGTTGGTTGGGGTTGGCAGTGTGTTTGTTTCGGGTCGGGAGGGGTTGTTGTTGGGGTTGGCAGTTTGTTTGGGGTCGGGAGGGGTTATTGTTGGGGTTGGCAGTTTGTTTGGGGTCGGGAGGAGTTGTTGGGGTTGGCAGTTTGTTTGTTTGGGGTTGGGAGGGGTTGTTGTTGGGGTTGGCAGTATGTTTGTTTCGGGTCGGGAGGGGTTGTTGGGGTTGGCAGTTTGTTTGGGGTTGGCAGGGGTTGTTGGGGTTGACAGTTTGGTTGTTTGGGGTCGGGAGGGGTTGTTGTTGGGGTTGGCAGTTAGTTTGTTTGGGGTCGGGAGGGGTTGTTCGGGTTGGCAGTTTGTTTGTTTGGGGTCGGGAGGGGTTGTTCGGGTTGGCAGTTTGTTTGGGGGTCGGGAGGGGTTGTTTGGGATTGGCAGTTTGTTTGGGGTCGGGAGGGGTTGTTGGGGTTGGCTGTTGGTGTGTTTGGGGTCGGGGGGGGTTTATTGGGGTTGGCAGTTTGTTTGGGTTCGGGGAGGGCTTGTTGGGGTTGGCAGTCTGTTTGTTTCGGTTCGGGAGGGGTTGTTGGGGTTGGCAGTTTGTTTGTTTGGGGTCGGGAGGGGTTGTTGGGGTTGGCAGTATGTTTGTTTCGGGTCGGGAGGGGTTGTTGTTGGGGTTGGCAGTTTGTTTGGGGTCGGGAGGAGTTGTTGGGGTTGGCAGTTACATTCCCACCTGTCCCCCTTCCCTCCTCTCCCCCTTCCCTACTCCCTCCTCTCCCCCTTCCCTCCTCCCTCCTCTCTCCCTTCCCTCCTCCCTCTTCTCTCCTCCCTCTTCTCTGCTCCCTCTTCTCTCCTCCCTCTTCTCTGCTCCCTCTTCTCTCCTCCCCCTTCTCTCCTCCCCCTTTTCGCTTCACCTTCTCTGCTCCCTCTTCTCCTTCCCTCTTCTCTCCTCCCCCTTCTCTCCTCCCTCTTCTCCTTCCCTCTCCCTCTTCTCTCCTCCGCCTTCTCTCCTCCCTCTTCTCCTTCCCTCTCCCTCTTCTCTCCTCCCTCTTCTCTCCTCCCTCTTCTCTCCTCCCCCTTCTCCTTCCCTCTCCCTTCTCTCCTCCCCCTTCTCGCCGCCCCCTTTTCGCCGCCCCCCTTCTCGCCTCCCTCTTCTCCTTCCCTCTCCCTCTTCTCTCCTCCCCCTTCTCTCCTCCCTCTTCTCGCCTCCCTCTTCTCGCCTCCCTCTTCTCGCCTCCCCCTTTTCGCTTCCCCCTTCTCTCCTCCCTCTTCTCTGCTCCCCCTTTTCGCTTCACCTTCTCTGCTCCCTCTTCTCTCCTCCCCCTTTTCGCTTCACCTTCTCTGCTCCCTCTTCTCTCCTCCCTCTTCTCTCCTCCCTCTTCTCTCCTCCCTCTTCTCGGCCTCCCCCTTTTTCGCTTCCCCCTTTTCGCTTCCCCCTTCTCTCCTCCCTCTTCTCTCCTCCCTCTTTTCGCCTCCCTCTTCTCTCCTCCCTCTTCTCTCCTCCCTCTTCTCTCCTCCCCCTTCTCTGCACCCTCTTCTCTCCTCCCTCTTCTCTCCGCCCTCTTCTCTCCTCCCCCTTTTCCTTCCCTCTTCTTTCCTCCCTCTTCTCCTTCTCTCCTCCCTCTTCTCTCCTCCCTCTTCTCCTTCCCTCTTCCTCTTCTCTCCTCCCCCTTCTCTCCTCCCCCTTTTCGCTTCACCTTCTCTGCTCCCTCTTCTCTCCTCCCTCTTCTTTCCTCCCCCTTTTCCTTCCCTCTTCTTTCCTCCCTCTTCTCCTTCTCTCCTCCCTCTTCTCTCCTCCCTCTTCTCCTTCCCTCTTCCTCTTCTCTCCTCCCCCTTCTCTCCTCCCCCTTTTTCGCTTCACCTTCTCTGCCCCCTCTTCTCTGCTCCCCCTTTTCGCTTCACCTTCTCTGCTCCCTCTTCTCTCCTCCCTCTTCTTTCCCTCCCCCTTCTCCTTCCCTCTTCTCTCCTCCTCTTCTCTCCTCCCTCTTCTCTCCTCCCTCTTCTCTCCTCCCCTTCTCTCCTCCTCCCTCTTCTCGCCTCCCCCTTCTCCTTCCCTCTCCCCCTTCTCGCCTCCCTCTTCTCTCCTCCCCCTTCTCTCCTCCCCCTTCTCTCCTCCCTCTTCTCTCCTCCCTCTTCTCCCTCCCTCTTCTCTCCTCCCTCTTCTCTCCTCCCTCTTCTCTCCCTCCCTCTTCTCTCCTCCCTCTTCTCTGCTCCCTCCTTCTTCTCTTCCTCCCTCTCTCTCCTCCCTCTCTCCTCCTCCTCTCTCTCCCTCTTCTCCTCCTCCTCTCTTCTCCCCCTCCTTCTCTCCTCCCTCCTCTCTCTCCCCTCCTCCCCTCTTCTCTCCTCCCTCTTCTCTTCCTCCCTCCTTCTCTCCTCCCCTCTTCTCTTCTCCCCTCTCCTCCCTTCTCTCCTCCCTCTTCTCTCCTCCCCTTCTCTCCTCCCTCTCCTCCTCTCCCTCTCCTCCCCCTTCTCTTCCTCCTTCTCTCCTCCCTCTCCCTTCTCCCTCCCTTCCTCTTCTCTCCTCCCTCTTCTCTCCTCCCCCCTTCTCTCCTTCCCCCTTCTCTCCTCCCTCTTCTCTCCTCCCTCCTTCTCCTTCCCTCTTCTCGCCTCCCCCTTCTCGCTCCCTCTTCTCCTTCCCTCTCCCCCTTCTCGCCTCCCTCTTCTCCTCCTCCCCCTTCTCTCCTCTCCCCCTTCTCTCCTCCCTCTTCTCTCCTCCCTCCCTCTTCTCTCCTCCCTCTTCTCTCCTCCCTCTTCTCTGCTCCCTCTTCTCTCCTCCCTCTTCTCTCCTCCCTCTTCTCTGCTCCCTCTTCTCTGCTCCCCCTTCTCTCCTCCCTCTTCTCTACCTCCCTCTTCTCCTCCCTCCCTCTTCTCTCCTCTCCTCCCCCCCTTCTCTGCTCCCTCTTCTCCTTCCCTCTCCCTCTTCTCTCCTCCCTCTTCTCCTTCCCTCTTCTTTAATCCCTCTTCTCCTTCCCTCTTCTCTCTCCTCCCCCTTCTCTCCTCCCCCTTCTCCTTCCCTCTCCCTCTTCTCACCTCCCCCTTCTCCTTCCCTCTCCCTCTTCTCTTCCTCCCTCTTCTCCTTCCCTCCTTCTCTGCTCCCCCTTCTCTCCTCCCCCTTCTCTCCTCCCTCTTCTCTCCTCCCTCTTCTCTGCTCCCCCTCTCTCTCTCCGCCCTCCTTCTCTCCTCCCTCTTCTCTCCGCCCTCTTCTCTCCGCCCTCTTCTCGCCTCCCTCTTCTCTCCGCCCCCTTCTCTCCTCCCCCTTCTCCTTCCCTCTCCCTCTTCTCTCCGCCCCCTCTTCTCTCCGCCCTCTTCTCTCCTCCCTCTTCTCTCCTTCCCTCTTCTCTCCTTCCCTCTTCTCTCCTCCCTCTTCTCCTCTCCCTCTTCTCTCCGCCCTCTTCTCTCCTCCCTCTTCTCTCCTCCCTCTTCTCTCCGCCCCCTTCTCTCCTCCCCCTTCTCCTTCCCTCTCCCTCTTCTCTCCCGCCCTCTTCTCTCCGCCCTCATTCTCTCCTCCCTCTTCTCTCCTTCCCTCTTCTCTCCTTCCCTCTTCTCTCCTCCCTCTTCTCTCCTCCCTCTTCTCTCCGCCCTCTTCTCTCCTCCCTCTTCTCTCCTCCCTCTTCTCTCCGCCCTCTTCTCTCCGCCCCCTTCTGCATGACTGGAGAAGAGGGAGGAAAGAAGGGGGGAGCAGAGAAGAGGGAGGAGAGAAGAGGGAGCAGAGAAGAGGGAGCAGAGAAGAGGGAGGCGAGAAGAGGGCGGAGAGAAGGGGGAGAAGGAGGAGAGGGTTGAGAGGGAAGGGAGAGAGGGGAGGGAAAGTACTGCAGTACGTCAAAATTGAATTTGAACAAGTGTTTATTAAACTTTAATCTGCTGGTTGTTTCTTAGAGCTCGAAAGGTGCTTTGAAATAAAATCAGAATATACGACAAAACCTTCAGTTCCCAATTTCACCATCAGTCAAAACAAAATTGCACTTTATTTGTGAAATGTGCCTGTGTGAAAATTAATGGATCTTTTCACTGATGACAAATTTCCCATCGGCTAAATGTTTAACTGATTGTAGACCAGGGTAGAAGACCCAACATTTAAAAATATGAAGATTTGCAGTTGAAGCAGGTAATGTCGCTGAGTTTCACTGCCACGATGCTGGCAATTGGAGTGATAAAACCAATCTTTTCATTTTTGTTTAATATTGGTTGTTCAATTGGGCCATTAAGGGTTCAGAAGGCAAGGACATGGATTTCAGATACATATCCACCATGGTCTAATTGGATGTATGAACACACTTGAGGGGCTCCTCCTTTTCCAACTTCTATCACAAGAACTGCAGAATCAGTCCTCGTTTCTGCCCTGAAAAGAAAATGTAGCTGACATGGTCAACAATGATGGAGAATCAGCTGAGGGGCTATCTGCATCATTTTCAAATAATGGGAAGACTGAAACAATGCTCTTCAGTCCCTGCCAGAAACTCTGCAACCTCATTTACCCTGAGGAAAAACAGTCTGGGAGTGGCCACTGAGCTGAGTCTCCATCAGAAAGATTGCCCTTGTCCATCTGCTGCTGAAAGGATCATTCATTATCCAATCGTGACTGAGTGGAACTAGTACAACATTGAAACAAAAAATTCTGCAAATACTCAGCAGGTCAGAGAGATAGATACATGTCGATGCCCTTTCATCAGAACTGGGGAAAGTTAGAGATGTAATTGGTTTAAAAAGACATGAGAAATAAGGATGCCTGTGATAGGTTGGAAGCATGACAGATTAAATGGCAAAAGTATTAATGGAACATATAAACAAACAAAGGATATAGTTAAGCGGAAGTGTGAATAGTGTAATCATGAGCAGTTGCTGTCTAAATGTAACAAAGAAACCCAGATAGTAGAAACAAAACAGTTTACACTGTGAAATTGTTCAACTCGATGTCGAGTCTGGAGGGCTGTAAAATGCTGAATGGAAAGATGAGGTGTTGGTCCTCAAGCTTGCTTCACTGGAACACAACAACAAGCAAAAGGGTCTGAGTTGCAACACGGAAAACTAAAATGAGATGCAATCTGAAGCTCATGGGCACACTTTGGAGGTGTTGCACAAAGCAGTGATGCACACAACTTGACTGTACTGCACAGCATACATTGAGGAAAGCAAACTCAACAGCAAATACACTAACAAGAAATATACAAATCGCTGTTTCACATGTCAACTGTGTCTGGAGCTTTGGATGATGAGAAACAAGAAGGTAAAAGGCAAGGTGTTGCACCTCCTGCACTTACATACAAATTAGGAGCAGAAATAGGTCATACAACCCCATTCAACCTGCTCTGCCATTCCATGAGATCATGGCTGATCTGCTCGTGTCGCAAATTCCACAATGCCATCTACCCCCAATAATGCTTAATTCCATTGCCTAACAAATGTATCTACCTCAACCTTAAAAATATTCATTGTCACACAAACCTCTGAGAAAAAATTTCTCATCAGCTCTGTCCTAAAAGGGGAGTGCAGGACTAGGGTCACCCAAGACAAAACATCCTTTCCACCTTGTCAACACCGTTCATGATCTTGTACACTTCAATCATGTCTCCCCTCACTCTTCTAAACGCCAATGACAACAAACGCAGTCTGTCCAACATTTCTTCATAAGACAACCCACTCATTGCAGGTATCAATCTAGTAAACCACCTCTGATGCATTTGCATCCTTCCTTAAATAAGTAGGCTACAACTGTATTTGAGATGCAATCTTACCAATGCCCTGTATAATATCCTTTATTCTGAGTGAAATTGAAAATAACATTCTATTAGCCTTGTTTATTACCTGCTCATTATTACTCAGAACACCTAAATCCCTCTGTACCCAGGAATTCTGCACTCGTTCTCTGGCATGTAGAATAAAGAAGCAGATTACGACATAAACAAAGTGAACAACTTGACATTTCCCCACATTGGACTCCAATTGCCAGATTTTTGCCCACTAACTCAACTATATCAATCTGCAACCTCATGTCCTTTTCACAACATACTTTCCTACCTATCTACACATCATCTGCAAATTTAGCTACCAAGCCATTGCTCCCTTCCTCTAAGTCATTGATATAAATTGTACAAAATTGAGGGCACACAACAGACACCTGCGGGACTCCACTCATCACATCCTGTCAATCAGAGATGGTCCCATTTATGCATGCACTGTTTTCTGCCACGTAGCCAGCCAATCTTCTATCCATGCTAATGTTACCCACGACATCATGAGCTCCTACTTTGCGCGATAACCTTTTATGTAGCACCTTGTCAAATGCCTTCTGAAAATCCAAGTGCAGTATGTCAACAAGCTCCCCTTTATGCACAGCACATTATTCCTTCAAAGAATTCCAATAAATTGGCTAAAAACAATCTCTCTTAGAAAAGCTCAAGGTAATTGGGAATAGTGACCATGGCTTTGCGTAAGTGCCCAGTTGTAGCCTCCTTAATGTTCAATTCTAACACCATCCCCACGACAGACATCAAGCCAGTTGGCCTATAGTTACCTGTTTCCTGCCTCCGTCCCTTCTAGAATACAGGGGTTACGTTTGCTACTTTTCAGTCTGATGCAACCTGTCCACAATCTGTCAAATTTTTAAAATTAGCAGCAATGCATCTACTACCTCATTAGTTCCCACATCCTGATGGGCTTCATCCAAGGGCCTTAAAAGAGGTGGCTCGTCAGTCCACAGCTCCATCAGTTTGCTCAGTACCACTTCCCTGGTGATTCTCATTTCACCAAGTTCCTCTCTTACTTCCACCTCCTGACTTACAGCTATTGCTGGAATTTTTTTCACTAATGTTCTAATCTAATGTTCAGAATGCTTTTTCATTTGGAAAGGTGCTGCGGAAAGGTGACAGGGTCTTGATAGTGATTCAGGAGTGGACTGGAGTGATGAGGAGATAACATTCCCCTTCACAATGTTGAAAGGGGAAGTAAAGGAACTATGCTCATGCTCTTCTGCCCATCATCCAGCCAGGTGCCTTCCATCAACTTAAGCTCATCCAAAAACCAGCTGCCCGTTTCCTGCTGTACATTTCAGACCTCAGATCTCGAACACAGGGAAAGCAAGACATCAGTATGATAACCCCTAAGTGATGTAGCAGGACAACAGGTGACTTACCTTGGCTGTTCTGCTGACGTCATTCAATTTCTTCCATTGTGGCAAGTCAGATACAGAGGCCTCACGCTCACCTTTTTTACTGCTTTTGCTAGCTTGGGCAGTTTAGTGCCCACAGCTGTAGAAACACATCCAGTTTTCAGCCTCCAAACCATTCGAGAGGAAGTTGCAGCGGACAGTGGGTTTGGAATGTGCACTCACTCCCAGTGCATTGCCTTCCTGCTTTATCTGGCTGGGAATGGAAAGCGACAGGTGTCCTGCTACTGGACCACAATCGCATGTCCGCAAGGCATATTAACCAGCCTTTACTGGGACATTGGGCTGCTTTGACAAACAATGAGGAATTGACAAGTCTCACAGCTAACACCGCACTCTGACTACGTGAAGGTGATTGGCTCATCTAAAGCTGTTTTGTGCATCGTGGTTTTTCCACTGTGTTGCAGCCCGAGTTTTTAGATTAGATTAGATTAGAGATACAGCACTGAAACAGGCCCTTCGGCCCACCGAGTCTGTGCCGACCATCAACCACCCATTTATACTAATCCTACACTAATCCCATATTCCTACCAAACATCCCCACCTGTCCCTATATTTCCCTACCACCTACCTATACTAGTGACAATTTATAATGGCCAATTTACCTACCAACCTGCAAGTCTTTTGGCTTGTGGGAGGAAACCGGAGCACCCGGAGAAAACCCACGCAGACACAGGGAGAACTTGCAAACTCCACACAGGCAGTACCCAGAATTGAACCCGGGTCCCTGCAGCTGTGAGGCTGCGGTGCTAACCACTGCGCCACTGTGCCGCCCTAGTTCTAGTACATGAGTGTAATGCTTGGCACATTTGGATTGTGAACAGGCAAGCACTTGCTGAATTGATGCACCTCCAACTAACCAAGTCAGCATTCTAGGTATTTTTGTGCACCACTTTTGGACAAATGTCCTTGAAGGGCTTGAAGATTGTGATGATCATTTAATGGAATAACAGAAGAAAATTAGACCTGTCTTTAGTCCATCATTTCCCATGACACTTTAATTCAAAAATGGCACGACAGAAGAAAATGACAACCTCTCTAACAATTGAATTTTTAAATCATCATCATCTACCTTGTGCCAACCATACTTCATGTTGTTAACATCTGGAGGGAAGTGGCTGTACTTAGTTTCCATCTGGGCAACAGTAACTAACACATTGAAACAAACACCATCAGTCTTGCCAGGGATGGCTCCACTGTGCTGCAATCCCAAAATGCCATGAGTTTTCACCTTGACGTGTGAATCTCTCAAGCACTCCTTGGTCAGTCTGTAGATGGCCACTTCGATGCTGCAAGATAGGTCAGCTGAGGATGAACCACAAGCTGTCACAGGGAAATGAGGATAGCCCTGATTGTTGGTCAACAGCCACAGTTCATTGCTTTTGTTGAGGAAGGCTGCCACAACTCGGTGGCAGACAATTGAACAAGGCAACTCCACAGGAATCGTCAATGGGTGGGAAGCCTTCTCCTTGTGCTTCACAGCAAACGAAATCAAATTTAGGATGTCTCTGGCTCTCAGTGGAAGCGGCGACACTCTGTCCCACCATTTCGCCTGCAAAGATTCTGCATTGCTCTCCAATGTACTCTTCAAATTTCCTCCTGTAAGTTGACAGATAATCTCACCATTTAACAAATACTGCAACACTTCAAACACCTTACAAAGCACAATCCTGCCTACCTAAGTGCTAAAATTCACAATTTTCTATTCAAGCCAGCGTAAATGTAAGTGAATTGGAAAAATTCTCAACTGTAATCCATACTAACAATACCAATGAAAACTATATTAGTAATTTTAAAATCAATAATACAAAATGATAAAGAGTTATCTTGACATAATCTACTTAATGTCAACATTAAGAGAACACTGTTTACAAAGATGGTGCATACAATAGCCAACATGAGTCACATGCAAAAGTTTCTACAAAACTGAAGTTATTAGGGATCTCTTGTCTGGATGGACATTTTTGACAACAATTTTATACTCACCGCAAAAAAAAGATACATCATTGGCTGCTCAAGCATCACAGACCCAAATCCCTAATAGTTAGCTGGTCAAAGCAGTACACAGCTTTCCAATCAGACAAAACCCTTTGCCACTGACATTAATTCACAGCTGCTACTTATACTACAGTACCTGCAGCATACTCCACCTCACATCTGTCATAACATTGTCTGCGAACATCTCTGGACACCAAACACCATTTTGCTGAAATTTCCCCATCAGAATAACCACACTCTCACTTGCTGCATTCCAAAGGACACTTAATTCACAATGACACCAACAATGCTACTCCCCTCCTCACCATTCTCCAGCCCACCAACCTCCCACCACCCACTCCCTCCAAAAGTGGAGAAATGCAAACCTGTAACTTTGGCCAGGAAAACGAAACGGATCCATCGAGGACCTCGCTCTTCAACGCTCAGCAAGGTGTAGGGCTCACACTCCAAACCAGTTTCTTCTTGAACCTCTCTTTTCACGGCCTGGACTATTGTTTCATTTTGTTCCATCCTCCCTGCTGGCAGGTACCACTTGCCATAACATTCCTGCTTTGCCTCCTGCATCATCACCACTTCTTTCTACATATTTAAATAATAAAGATCAGTCACACAATCTGCAAATGTCAGTCTTCACAGGTATAAAAAAAAAGCGGGCCCACTTTTCTATCCGATCCTCAATTTCACAACTGCAACTTTGTCTTCACCAGCACATTGCTAAACTTTTCTGAATCCTACACAAACTTGGCAAGGCACAGATATCACAGCAGTAACGACAAGCTCACATTCTATTCCAGCCCTTTGAATCTCAGCTGCAAGCCGACACAGTCATCTCTCTGAAAAACGGCAAGTTGAGCACAGTGTGTTTGTCTGACTTTCTTTGTTGGTGTTTGACACACTGCCATTCAACAAAGATGTTGCAATCTTTGACACTAAACTACTTACAATATTAGTTCCTTACCTGCCTTCCACTTTCAGCTCACCTTCAGGATCCAACACGCTTCTGACAATCTCTGTCTGAGGTAAGGTACCTGGCCATGGATCACCAAGGCAACAAAATTAGGATCAATGACAAAAGCACCACCATGTCAGATCTACATTGCCCTGAGTCTCTCAATTTTTCACAACAGTTCTTTACCCATGTTAGCCAATCTTACTCTTTTCAGATGCTCACTTATATTTTCACCACTTCAACAGTGTCATATTGCATGTGACAAACAAAAGCTGGTTAAGACCAATCAGCTAAGAAACCCAAGTGTTCATCAACAGAAGGTACAAGAAGCATTAATAGGTTTACAGGAAATAGGAGCACTGGGCCAATTGGCCCATCAAGTCTGCTCCACCATTCAAACATATCATGGCTGATCATCCACCTCTCCACTAATTTTCCCCACTAACTACATATCCCTTCATATTCTGACGATCCAGATATCTATCGATTACTGTCTTCAACATGCTGAATGATTGAGCTTCCACTGCCCTCCAGGGGAGAGAATTCCACAGATTCACCAACATCCGAATCAAAAAATTCCTCCTGATCTCAGTCTCAGAATAAGGAGCAGGCTATTTAAGACGACGTTCTCTGGTTCTGGACTCACCAGCCGAAATGAAACATCCTATCCACATCTTTCCTGTCACACCCTATAAAAAGTTTCAAACTTCAATGAGATCACCTCTCATTCTTTGAAAGTCTCGAGAATACAGGCTCAGTTTCTGCAATCCTCCCATCCCAAGGATTAGTCTGGTGAACCTCTGTTGCACTCCCTCTGTGGCAAGTATATCCTTCCTTAGATAAAGAGACTAAAACTGGACACAATACTGCAGCTGCAGTCTCACCAATTCTTTTATACAATTGAAGCAATACATCTGTCCTCCTGTACTTCAATCCCCTTGCAATAAAGGGTCAACATACCATGTGCCTTCTTAATTGCTTGCCACACATGCATAAAGGCCTGCTACCCAACCCGAACCCAACAACGTGTCGGGTTCGGTTCACTCTTGTGAGTGTGGCTTTCCAGCCAGGTCCAGCTTCGACACACACAGCAAGAATTGCAAGTAAGTGTCAAAAGTAAAAAAAACCTACCTGAGCTGGAATCCGGGACGTCGACGAGGGACAGTCTGAGTCTGCACAGTGAGCAACTGAGTGTCTCTATGACATCATGCTGCAGCTTCCTGAAGATTGGGAGTCGCAAGGTAGGTAAAACGAACATTGCAGTGGTCAGGTTGGTCACGGGAGCAAAATGGAAAGACTCGGGCCAGGTCAGGCTCAGGTCTGATGTGGTTCGGGA
>NC_090417.1:3527340-3642854 GCF_036365525.1 Heterodontus francisci
TCCCACTGCAAAACAACAACTTGCCCCTTCAAAGAAAAAATATCCCTCCATAATCAAAGGTTAAAAAAGGCACTGAGTCAAAAAAGCAGACGTCCGCAGAGGTGTCTGAAAGCTTAGGATAGCAGATGGGTTTTCAGAAAGTTTTGAATAGGAGAAACGAGATACAGTCGCAACATGCACACTGTTTACCACCAAGCAAAAGATCCTTCAGCTGCAGCAGAAAAAAGACACAAAACAGCTCTTGACATTGGCTACCTGTCCATCGACAGGAATGGAATACTAAGTACCACACAGCTCTGGGCCATCTTCCGATCAGGCCTGATTCAAACAGGTCTGAAACCCCGGGAAGAACGGTGACTCTCCTCTTACCTGTTCGTTCAGTATTACCGCAGCGACAATATAGCAAACTGTCTTCCGCACAGTTACTGGCACCACTTCCTCCAGAGGGGAGTCATACTTCTGCATCTCCAAGCCCCCTCCTTTCAAAAGGAGCTCCAGTTGATTTTCAACCGAGTCCATGTCTCTGTAATCATGTCTCTGTAAATAGAAAGACATTTTTCAACATATCTTTTTAGAAAAAGCAGTTAACCACATAAAAATAAGGCTTAAAAAAATAATTTGGTGTGAGTTTAGAACTATTACATGTCATGAAGGAAATGTAAGCAGCATATTAAAACTAAGTAACATGTTGCATCAAGGAACAAACTTCGTTCTTCAATGGGCAGTTAACTTTAGGGACTGCTCGTCTTGGTACAAAGCCACACAGATCTATAGGTTGGAAAACTGCTGAGTTACCTGATCTCAACTGGGGCATCAGTTTGACACGACAATTGGACTCAGTGCCTCTGTTCCAGGAAGGGAAAATTCAAAGGGTTCCTGCGCCTGATTGCTATCCCACAAGAATCAGCGCCTTAAAAAGAAAAGAGAACTCGGGTGAAGAAAAAAAGGCAATCTCAACACAACAAATCAGACAAGACACCAAATAGCTTAACTCAATCAACCAACCATTAAAGATGGCTGTAAGCCCGAAGTGCAAGGCAGAGACTTTTATTACCTTCGTGACTCAACCTGCTAACTGCTCAAAGGCTCCAGTATCAACAAAGCTCAAGTCAGGTATGTGATAGAAAAGTCACCACCTGCCCAGGTGACCCAGTCACAACAACATTCAAAAGGTGTGACACCATGCAGAACAATGTGATTGTTGGAAAGTGGAGTTGAGGTAGAAAACCAACCATGATCTTACTGAATGGTGGAGCAGACTCAATGGCCAAATGGCCTCTTCCAGCTCCCATTTCTTCTGTTATTAGGACTAGGTTCCCAACATGGGGCTCAATATCCAGCTCCTTTCCCCACCGGCACACCATGACAAGTATGAACTATGTGCAGGATACATTGCAGCGACTACCTGGGCAGCAGTTTGAGGTAGGACAAGGAAACAGCAGCATCTCCAGGTTATGCACCATACTGATGCTGACATATATTACTGTTCCATCAGTCTCCAACTTAACTCCATCATCACAAGGATTGCAATGCTTCAACAATGGCTCACCTTGGCTTTCTCAGAGTGACTAGGGATGGGCAATACATGGAGCTCTGCACATCCAGTGGAAGACTGTGGGGGGGGGGGGGGGGGGAGGGGGAAACACAACATACACTACAAAATGGGCTCTGGCCCTAAAAGAGCCAGAATTAAATGCTCTAACATGCAAAATCCATTCTCCTTGGCCCCACCCCAACCCCACAGGTGACTTACAAGGATGTGAAAGGACATCAATGGGCAAGAGCTGTGATTCTGCCTGCAGGAACTTAGAATAGCAAAAGGTGAAACAATATGGCAAACTGCAGATTGTGGCTGTTTGGATATTTCTTAGAATAATACAGTACTGAAGGATGCCATTCAGCCTATCGTGCCTGTGCCGGCTCTTCAGTAGAGCTATGCCCATAGCCTTACAAATTTTTCCCCTTTTCAAGTATTTTCCTGAAGTTCATGTATACATCAACAAATGCACTCATCTCATCACCCCTCTCCGCTATTTGATCAAAGAACTCTTAATCAAGTTTGTCAAATACAATTTGCCTTTAACAAATCCATACTATCATTTATTTGTCCATACTTTTCCAAATGCCAATCAATTTATTTCCAGATTATTGTCTCTGCCAGTTTTCCCACTGCTGATGTTAGGCTGACTGGCCTAATGAGGTAGTTGCCACGTTTGTCCCTCTCCCTTTGTTTAAACAGGGGTGTGACATGACAATCCTCCACTTCTCTGGCATCAACTCCATATCCAAGGATTGGAAGATTCCATTGTTCAATTACTATTTAACCTACCATTTTTGGATTTCAATCTTCCTCTCCAAACCCTTTTCAACTCACAGGAATTAGCCCTTTCGTTAAGTCGGTTTGCACATGATTGTGTCTTGTATTTTCCAATAACTATTCTAAAGCTGATATTTATGATCACTGTTCCCCAAATGCTCCGCCACTGAAACATTCTCCACTGCCCTACTTCATTTCCCAGAGCAGTGCTTCCTTCCTAATTGGGCTGCACACTGATCACGAAAGCTCCCTCATACATATTTCAGTCTTTCCTCCCCCCACCCCTTTGCCCTTTACACTGCTGTATTAGACTAATTGTGTGCTGCCCCATTTCACTATCCTGTCGTTCTTGCATCTTTCTGTAAATTGCCTGTGGTTTTGCTCCTCGATCTCCTTCCCACTATTTGATGGCCTATAATAGCTCCTTTATTGTCTTTGACCTCTCAACTATATCATCCCTCTCTCGTGTTATAATTTACAGAACAGAAACAGGCCATTCGGCACAATCGGTCTGTGCCAGGTCAGCATTTATGTTCCACAAGAGCCTCCCCCCAACCCTCTTTATCCAACCTCACCAGCATGTCCTTTGCAGTGTCAGGCTGCGGCTCAGTTGGTAACACCCTGGCCTGAGTCTGACGGTTGTGGGTTCAAGTCCCAATACAGAGGTGCAAACACAGAAATCCAGGCGGACACAGCTCTGCACGACTGAGCGAGTGCTGCACTGTCAGAGGTGACGACTTTCGGGGTTGGGCGTTAAAATCGAGGCCCCGTCTGACCTCTCGGGTGGACGTAAAAGACCCCACGGCCGCTATTTCGCATGGGAGTTCTCCCCAGTGCCCTTGAGCAACACTTTTTTTTTGGTGATGTCGGTCGTGGGATAAAAGGCGATTTGCTCGTCTGTATTGCAGGAGCTTGCTGTGCGCAAATTGGCAGCCACATCCCGCACCCCCCCTCCCCCCGCACATTTCAACAGTTTTGCGGAGGTGAAAGGCGCTGCAGAACAAAGAGAACAAAGAACAAAGAAAATTACAGCACAGGAACAGGCCCTTCGGCCCTCCAAGCCTGCGCGATCCAGATCCTCTTTCTAAACATGTCGCCTATTTTCTCAGGGTCTGCATCTCTTTGCTTCCTGCCCATTCATGTATCTGTCCAGATACATCTTAAAAGACGCTATCGTGCCCGCGTCTACCACCTCCGCTGACAACGCGTTCCAGGCACCCACCACCCTCTGCGTAAAGAACTTTCCACGCATATCCCCCCGAAACTTTTCCCCTCTCACTTTGAACTCGTGGCCCCTATTAATTGAATCCCCCACTCTGGGAAAAACCTTCTTGCCATCCACCCTGTCTATACCTCTCATGATTTTGTACACCTCAATCAGGTCCCCCCTCAACCTCAGTTTTTCTCATGAAAATAATCCTAATCTGCTCAACCTCTCTTCATAGCTGGCGCCCTCCAAAGCAGGCAACATCCTGGTGAACCTCCTCTGCACGCTCTCCAAAGCATCTACATCCTTTTGGTAATGTGGCGGCCAGAACTGCACGCAGTATTCCAAATGTGACCGAACCAAAGTCTTATACAACTGTAACATGACCTGCCAACCCTTGTACTCAATACCCCGTCCGATGAAGGAAAGCATGCCGTATGCCTTCTTGACCACTCTATTGACCTGCGTTGCCACCTTCAGGGAACAATGGACCTGAACACCCAAATCTCTCTGTACATCAATTTTCCCCAGGACTTTTCCATTTACTGCATAGTTCACTCTTGAATTGGATCTTCCAAAATGCATCACCTCGCATTTGCCCTGATTGAACTCCATCTGCCATTTCTCTGCCCAACTCTCCAATCTATTTATATTCTGCTGTTTTCTCTGACAGTCCCCTTCACTATCTGCTACTCCACCAATCTTAGTGTCGTCTGCAAACTTGCTAATCAGACCGCCTATACTTTCCTCCAAATCATTTATGTATATCACAAACAACAGTGGTCCAAGCACGGATCCCTGTGGAACACCACTGGTCACACGTCTCCATTTTGAGAAACTCCCTTCCACTGCTACTCTCTGTCTCCTGTTGCCCAGCTAGTTCTTTATCCATCTAGCTAGTACACCCTGGACCCCATGCGACTTCACTTTCTCCATCAGCCTACCATGGGGAACCTCAAACGCCTTACTGAAGTCCATGTATATGACATCTACAGCCCTTCCCTTATCAATCAACTTTGTCACTTCCTCAAAGAATTCCATTAAGTTGGTAAGACATGACCTTCCCTGCACAAAACCATGTTGCCTATCACTGATAAGCCCATTTTCTTCCAAATGGAAATAGATCCTATCCCTCAGTATCTTCTCCAGCAGCTTCCCGACCACTCACCGGTCTATAATTACCTGGATTTTCCCTGCTACCCTTCTTAAACAAGGGGACAACATTAGCAATTCTCCAGTCCTCCGGGACCTCACCCGTGGTTAAGGATGCTGCAAAGATATGTGTTAAGGCCCCAGCTATTTCCTCTCTCGCTTCCCTCAGTAACCTGGGATAGATCCCATCCGGACCTGGGGACTTGTCCACCTTAATGCCTTGTAGAATACCCAACACTTCCTCCCTCCTTATGCCGACTTGACCGAGAGTAATCAAACATCTGTCCCTAACCTCAACATACGTCATGTCCCTCTCCTCTGTGAATACCGATGCAAAGTACTCGTTTAGAATCTCACCCATTTTCTCTGACTCCACGCATAACTTTCCACCTTTGTCCTTGAGTGGGCCAATCCTTTCTCTTGTTACCCTCTTGCTCCTTATATATGAATAAAAGGCTTTGGGATTTTCCTTAACCCTGTTTGCTAAAGATATTTCATGACCTCTTTTAGCCCTCTTAATTCCTCATTTCAGATTGGTCCTACATTCCCGATATTCTTTCAAAGCTTCGTCTTTCTTCAGCCTCCTAGACCTTATATATGCTTTCTTTTTCCTCTTAGCTAGTCTCACAATTTCACCTGTCATCCATGGTTCCCTAATCTTGCCATTTCTATCCCTCATTTTCACAGGAACATGTCTCTCCTGCACGCTAATCAACCTCTCTTTAAAAGCCTCCCACATATCAAATGTGGATTTACCTACAAACAGCTGCTCCCAATCTACATTCCCCAGCTCCTGCCGAATTTTGGTATAGTTGGCCTTCCCCCAATTTAGCACTCTACCTTGAGGACCACTCTCGTCTTTGTCCGTGAGTATTCTAAAACTTACGGAATTGTGATCACTATTCCCAAAGTAGTCCCCTACTGAAACTTCAACCACCTGGCCGGGCTCATTCCCCAACACCAGGTCCAGTATGGCCCCTTCCCGAGTTGGACTATTTACGTACTGCTCTAGAAAACCCTCCTGGATGCTCCTGACAAATTCTGCTCCATCTAGACCTCTAACACCAAGTGAATCCCAGTCAATGTTGGGAAAATTAAAATCTCCTATCACCACCGCCCTGTTGCTCCTACATCTTTCCATAATCTGTTAACATATTTGTACCTCGATCTCACGCTCGCTGTTGGGAGGCCTGTAGTACAGCCCCAACATTGTTACCGCACCCTTCCTATTTCTGAATTCTGCCCATATTGCCTCACTGCTCGAGTCCTCCATAGTGCCCTCCTTCAGCACAGCTGTGACATCCTCTTTGACCAGTACTGCAACTCCTCCACCCCTTTTACCTCCCTCTCTATCCCGCCGGAAGCATCGATATCCTGCGATATTTAGGTGCCAATCGTGCCCTTCCCTCAACCAAGTCTCAGTAATAGCAATAACATCATACTCCCAGGTACTAATCCAGGCCCTAAGTTCATCTGCCTTACCTACTACACTCCTTGCATTAAAACAAATGCACCTCGGACTACCAGTCCCTTTGCGTTCATCATCTGCTCCCTGCCTACTCTTCCCCTTAGTCACGCTGACTTCATTATCTAGTTCCTTACGGGCTTTAGTGTCCCTCCTTACTGTCCACTGACCTCATTTGGTTCCCATCCCCCTACCACATTAGTTTAAACCCTCCCCAACAGTGTTAGCAAAAGCACCCCCAAGGACATTGGTTCCAGTCCGGCCCAAATATATAGGACTTACTTACCCAGCTGCCACCTCGCTCTCCCTGTCGCCGCTGCAAAAAGAAACTGCCAAAACAAAAAGGTAAGTTTATATAAGAAATTTATATAAGAAGTTTATGTAGAAATGCAAGTCTTTCTTCTCCAGCCGTTCATCTCGCTTGCCCTTAAATGCAGCTGGTGCTGATTTCCAACTTGTTCAATGCACCATCTTGGCCAAGCAGCAGCAGCAGGTCCACCCACCTGCCCCCCCCCCCCCAACCCCCCCCAACCCCGACCACCGCCCCTATTCACCCACCCCCCCAACCTTCTCCACCCCCTCCACCACCACCTATGCCACCGCCCCTAACCATCTCCACCATCCCCTATCCCCCCCACCCCTAACTCCTTCCACCACCCCAAATCCTCTCCACCACCACTGCCTCTATTCCCCCCACTCCCCCAAGGCCCAGCATTGTGAGCCTGTCAATAACAAACCTCCCCCATTGAAGGTGCGGTGCAGCCCAGGCCTGGCCTGGGAGCAGCTGCTCAGGGCCGGAGCAGCCCGCTCCCTGACCTCGGCGCAATGATCTCCCGAGCCGGCCTCTCCCCCGCCTTTACTGACCATTCCATCTACCACCGGGCCTCCAACACGCCTAGGCCCCGTTGTCAAGGGATACCGGCCGCACAAGTCCCGCCTCCCCCTCATTGACGGCGTCTGTGACCCAACCGTTGCCATTGGTCCATTCAGCTGTCAATCACTCACCCAGCCTGGAGCAGGCAAGGCAGCAGAACATTCTGTGCGAGGACGACAGCAATAATGGAACTGCCTTCATTAATGTTTGCTGCACCTTCCTTCCTGGACTGAAAAAAAGCACCTTTGATAAACAGGAGACTTCTCACTGCACTTCAAAGGTGGAGCAAAAAGTCACATCAGAGGGAGGTTCTCTTCACACCAAGTCTGCTGCTGCCTCCCTCCACAAGTTAACATTTTGCAAGGCTCAATGGGGAAAGACCACAGAGAGAGGTCCCCCCACCAAGCTGAACTGAGGGGCTGGATCCATGGGAAACCCCTCGAACTGTATCGGGAAAATTTTCATTTGCTGTAAATTGTATATGGCATGAAAAATGAAATGGAAGGGTGGTGAGGCAACTCATTGCACCTGTATTAAAGGAAACTGATCTCCTTTTGCACTGTTTGTATTTTTTGACTTGGTGCTGTTTACAATGGTTTTGTCATGTATTTTTTTTTTTACAGATTTTTATGAATAAAGTATATTTTGGAAATTAAAAAAAACATTTTGAAAGTCAATAGATTTTGGAAATCAAAGCATCAAATGCTGGAAATGCTCAGCATCTGCAGAGAGAGGAACAGTTAACGTTTCAGGTGGCCCTTCCATCTATGAACATACAAATTAGCAGGAGTAGGCCGCTCGGCCCTTCGAGCCTGCTCTGCCATTCAACAAGTTCATGGCTGAACTGAGTACTCCACATTTCCACCTCCCCCCGATACGCTTCCACCCACTTGCTGATCAAGAATCTATCTACCTCTGCCTTAAAAATATTCAAAGACTCTGCTTCCACCACCTTTTAAGGAAGAGAATTCCAAAGACTGACGACCCTCAGAGAAAAGATTTCTCCTCATCTTTGTCTTAAATGAAAGACGTGGGATATTTGAACACAAATCTTTGAAAGTGACAGGACAAGTTAACACATCACATGGCATCCTGGGATTTATAAGTAGAGGCACAAAGTAAAATAGCCAGGAAGTTATACTAATCCTATGTAAAATACTAGTTCAGCCTCAGCTGGAATATGGTGTCCATTTCTGGGCATCACACTTTAAGAAGGACATGAGAGAGTACAGAAGAGATTTACCAGAATGGCTCCTCCAGGGATGAGGGGTTACAGTTATGTGGATTGATTGGAGAACCTGGGATTGTTCTCCTTGAACCAAAGGAGGCTAAACAAAGACTTAATACAGGGGTTTAAAATTAGGAAACATTTAGACAGAGAAAATAAAGAGAAACTGTTTCCAGTGGCTGAGTTGATCACTGGAGGGCCCAGATTTAAGCTGATAGAGAAATGAACCATAGAAAAATTACGGCACAGAAAGAGGACATTCAGCCCATCTTGTCTACGCCGGCTGAAAAAAGAAATTACCTCCCCAATCTAATCCCACCTTCCAGCAGCTGGTCTGCAGCCTTGCAGGTTGCTGTACTTCAGGTGCATGTCCAGGTATGTTTT
This sequence comes from Heterodontus francisci, assembly GCF_036365525.1. Lineage (NCBI taxonomy): Eukaryota > Metazoa > Chordata > Chondrichthyes > Heterodontiformes > Heterodontidae > Heterodontus > Heterodontus francisci. The sequence continues at coordinate 3,535,968 of NC_090417.1, forward strand.
AAATGAGTTGAGGGTTTCTGCCTCCACCACCGATCCGGGCAGTGAATTCCAGACATCCACCACCCTCTGGGTGAAAAATGTTTTCCTCATGTCCCCTCTAATCCTTCTACCAATCACCTGAAATCTGTGTCCCCTGGTAATTGCCCTCTCCGCTAGGGGAAACAGGTCCTTCCTAGCTACTCTATCTAGACCCCCTCATGATTTTATACACCTCAATTAAGTCACCCCTCAGCCTCCTCTTTTCTAAGGAAAACAACCCTCGCCTATCCAATCTTTCCTCATAGCTGCAATTTTCAAGCCCTGGCAACATTCTTTTAAATCTCCTCTGTACTCTCTCCAGAGCAATTATGTCCTCCCTGTCTTGTGACCAGAACTGTATGCAATACTCCTGCTACGGCCAAACTGGTGTTTTATCCAATTCCAGCATTATATCCCTGCTTTTGCATTCTACACCTTGGCCAATAATGGAAAGCATTCCAAATAAAATACCTTTGCCAGTTCTGATGAAGGGTCACTGACCTGAAACATTAACTCTGCTTCTCTCTCCACAGATGCTGCCAGACCTGCTGAGTATTTCCAGCATTTCTTGCTTTTATTTCAGAATTCCAGCATCTGCAGTATTTTTCTTTTATTAAAGCATTCCATGAACCTTCTTCACCACTCGATCTACCTGTCCTGCCACCTTCAGGGACCTGTGGACATGCACTCCAAGATCTCTCACTTCTCCTACCCCTCTCAATATCCTTACATTTATTGTATATTCCCTCGCTTTATTTGCCCTCCTCAAATGCATGACTTCACACTTCCTTGGATTGAATGCAATTTGCCACTTTTAGTTTTTAGAGATACAGCACTTTAACAGGCCCTTCGGCCCACCGAGTCTGTGCCGACCATCAACCACCCATTTGTACTAATCCTACACTAATCCCGTATTCCTATCACATCCCCACCTGTCCCTATATGTTTCCCTACCACCTACCTATACTAGGGGCAATTTATGATGGCCAATTAACCTATCAACCTGCAAGTCTTTGGCATGTGGGAGCAAACCGGAGCACCAGGAGGAAACCCACGCAGACACAGGGAGAACTTGCAAACTCCGCACAGGCAGTACCCAGAATCGAACCCGGGTCCCTGGAGCTGTGAGGCTGCGGTGCTAACCACTGCGCCAATGTGCCCCGCCCGCTCAACCAAACCATTGATAATCATTCTGGAGTCTACGGCTATCTTCCTCACTATCAACTACACGGCCAATATTTGTGTCATCAGCAAATTTCCCAATCATGCCTCCCACATTTAAATCCAAATCATTAATATATACCACAAAGAGCAAGCAACATGAGGAAAATCTTTATTACGCAGTGAATGGTTTGTATTTGGAATGCACTGCCTGTCAGGGTGATGGATACAGATTCAACAGTAACCTTCAAAAGGGAATTGGATAAATATTTGAAGAAAATATTGCAGAGATATGGGAAAAGAGCAAGGAAATGGGACTAATTGGATCTCTCTTTGAAAAACCCAATGCAAACTCGATGGGCTGAATGGCCTCTTTCTGTGATGTTCTATTCTCTGATTCGATGAAATGCAGTATAAACAGTAAAGGAAGGGAAAAACTTTCATTTCTATGTAGCCTTTCACAACCTCAGCACATCCCAAAGCACTTTACAGCCAATGAAACACTCTTGAAGCGAAGTCACTGTCAGGAGCACGCTCTCAGTGCTGCAGTAGGTAAAGCCATTTCTTGGTTTGGTGCTGAGGCAAACACAAGATCTCATTACTGCCCTGGTCAGTGTGTCATCAATGGCACTTTCCTCTCAGTCAGAAGATTGTGGCTTCAAGTCCCACTCCAGACTGGCACTCCAATGCAGTAGAGGGTGTGCTGCACTGTCGGACATCCCATTAGTTGGACGAGATGGTGAACCATGGTCCCATTTGCCCTACAAGGGTGCATTTACAAGATCCCATGGCACTGTTTAGGGAAAAGTAGGTGAGTTCTCCCCTGCTGCTCTCTCCCTAAAGCCTGCTTGGTTCTGAGGTTGAAATTTTATTCTTCTAAAGAGAAATCCTTTCCCCTGCATTGTGAGTTCCAGGTTCGTCCGATGCACAACTTACACCTTCGCCTACTCTCCTGACATGGCCATACTGTGCGATCTTCCCTTTGCTGCTGCTGTTAAACCATTCGCTACTCTACCGGAAGAAGGGGTGGGGACTTGTTGCCTTGCCTTCCACACTAAGCCTGCCAGAGCTTTCTCCCCAACAATCTGTACTTTCTTCAACATCATTGTTTATTTGCATGTTTCAACAGGAGACATGCCATTCTGTTGGCTCAGATCGGTATCTGACTCTCAGCTATTTATTCATTTCCAGTTTTTAAAAAAGAAACATAAACTAATTTCAAATTCACAGACTGCCAATGTCGAATTTGAACTAATTCTCTAAAAAAATAAAAGATTAGCCCTGCATTACTCGCAACAGAATACTATACTCAGAATAGTGGCAGTAGAGGAAGCTGGAGCTCAGTGGGATTTATCTTCATGATCGATGTCTCCTGCAATGCAGTGAGGAACAGGATGCTGCAGCTGATCTGTGCTGAGTTGAAGAGAGTGGTGCAGTGTTTACCCAGTCGGGACCAGATGGTACTTAAGCTTGTCCAATTGCACTGATTGATCACACCCGAAAGGTGCAGCCTCCATCCCAACCTTCCAATACAAACAACTTTCACACAATGCCTCTTTGGGCCAAACAACACATGGAACATTTTAAGGAATCTCATCTCACCAACAGAACGGTTTGGCAAATACGATTTCTATTTGCTCAGAGCACAAAATGTGACCATATAAACGATGATTAAATGTGGAAACACAAAAAAAAAGTGTACAACTGTCCAAACATCAACATCCTTGTATACAAATTACCCATTAAATTGCAATACCTCATTTTCTTCAATGGGCCCCAACTGTCCACAATGAAATGTTTTCTTAACCAATACTGCACCAATTACCAAGACACCCATAAGCATTTCAACAGTCTTCATCATCACAGGCAACATAACAAAACCAATTTATGTTCCCCTCCACAACCCCGCTCCTTACAATCCTTTTTCAGACCACATAACCTCAACCTCTCTGTGTAACCCTGTCACATATCCTGCTATGAGTTCTGACCTATATTTGAATTACACAGGTGTAGGCTAGTTTGTACCCTTGGTTCTCCACAGTGAGTTCCCTATCTCAGTTGAATTACTCCCTGCTGTTTGGTGGTATGGGACTGAAGAATTCAGCAGCGGAGTCACCTTTTCTCTGCCCTCATTCAGCTCAAGATGACTAGCGGTAGAAGATCCCCTGTCTGTACAGGGTAATATACACACATATGGTTCAGGACAACTGAAGAAAGTATACCCCCAAATTGAGGAGATGATGATGGATTTAAAATTTTCCATCATCGAGCAGGTATAACCATGCCAAATGAAAGAAGACATGTTCTACACTGACCAGGTGCAAGTGTGCATTGAGACCAGCTTTTGGGAATTTGATGTCAAATTCTGAAGGCTTAACATACCTCTCAGCCTTCCTGTCGTATCTTGACCATTCCGCACCCCGATGTGCTACAGATATCCAGCACAGTTCCATTTGCTGCTGTTTAAGAACAGAAGATAACATAAAAAATAGGAGTAGGCCATTTGAGCCTTCAAGCCTACTCTGCCATTCAATAAGATCATGACTGATGTTCTACTCAATACCACCTTCCCACACTGTCCCACATCCTTAGATTCCATTCGTATCCATATATCTCTTGATCTCTGTCTTGAATATTCGCAATGACTGAGCATCAACTGCTCCCTGGGGTAGACAATTCCAAAGCTTCACAAATCTGAGTGAAGAAATTTCCCATCTCAATCCTAAATGGCTGACCCCTTATTCTGAGACTGCGACCCCGTGTTCTAGATTCTCCAGTCAGGGGAAACATCCCCCCAGCACGTAACCTATCAAGACCCTTAAGAATTTTAATATGCTTTAATGAGATCACCTCTCATTCTTCTAAACTCAAGTGAAGATAGGGCCCAGTGTACCCAATCTGTCCTCATAGGACAATCCCATCATCCCAGGAATCAGTCCAGTGAACCTTCATTGCATTACCTGCAAGACAAGCATATCCTTCCCGAAGTAAGGAGATCAAAACAGTATACAGCACTTCAGGTGTGCCTTCACAGTAAGACTTCCTTACTCGTATATATTAATCCCTTTGTCATCAACACTAACAAATCATTGGCTTTCCTAACTGCTAAACACCCAAGTTCCTCTGAATATCAACATTTTCCAGTCTCTCATTATTTAAAAAATACGCTGAGCTTTTATTTTTCCCTTCCAAAGTGGATAACTTCAGACTTTCCCACATTATATTCCATATGACAGCTGGAGCCCAGCTCCTGCTGGGAGGGGGCCGTCACTGCTTCTGAACAGGAGGCTGGGAGAGTTTGGGATTCCTCACCGAAGCACATGACTTCGAACTGCAACAAACAGGATGCTATGGCTGCAGGGGAGTCTTTACAAAGGAGGCCCAGCACAAGCCCAGAGACTATTCTCCATTGAGAAAGTGAGGGAGCAAACTGTAGAGACGGGCGCATGGAGGCTGAAAAGAGGACAGGGAGAAGAAGTATGACAAGTAAATGAATAGGCCGATGCCCAGGTTAGTCTCTCAAATCTTATCGGAGGAATGAGGGCCTGAAGGAAGTAGGGGGTTTATAGGGAGGAGTGAGTAGTGGAGATGGTGTAGTCTCATCACAAGCCCATCAGCACCAAGCACTGGACACTGCAGCTTCTGGCTGCACACACTCTCAGCTTGCTCACAGTCTCTCCTTTCATTCTGCCAGGCTGCAGAGTGCTTGGGCAAACTCTTCATATTCCACACGTTACTGCCCACCACCAAAGCCCCAGGCGCACAGAGGAACTGCAGCAACAGCAGCATCATCATAAACACCAAGGACCAGATTCAACCTGATCTACATCAATGGCTCAAGTAGCCACTGGTGCAGACTGATCTCAGCTCCTAAATGCAGGGCACAAGGATGGGATGGAGCCCAGAATTTGCATACAAACAGCAGTGGGATAATGGGGAAATTCTTTCAATGCTTCATGCCAATGACATCCAACAGTGCAGCACTCCCTCAGTACTGCACTGGAATTTCAGCGCAGGTTTTTGTGCTCAAATCTGGAGTCGGCCTTGAACCCACAACCTTCTGACTCAAAGGCGAGAGTGTTAGTCAGTCAGTCACAGCTGACACAGCAACATCCTGGGGCTGTGAAACCTGTTAAATAAATGCAATCTTTTTCAGTTGAAGGTAATAATGGGCTAGAGAAAATAAACCTCAGTCCTTGCCTCAAACAGGTGAGGATTTTTTTTTTTGGAAGCAAACCTAAATGAGGTTTAAAGCAAGTTGGAAAGAGTTTGGCCAGTTCAGAATGGGTGTAAACACATGGAACACTGAGGTTTCAGTGAGAGTATACAAAGGAAATGGAAGCTTCCTACACTGCAGTCGGGGCTGTCCTGTGAGTTCAGAGTTCAGTTCTTTGAAGTGAGGCCTTTACTCTGCATCTGACTCCTTACTGGACCTGATTCGGCAGTGCTCGATGGTTTTGTGTACATTGACACTAATGTCTCTCTGCTCCCCTACACTTTTCAAAATGGTGCCATTTATTGGCTCCTGCCTTTCCAGGTTAGTCCTCCCAAAGTGCATCACTTCACACTTATTCACATTGCACTCCATCCACCCGTTTCACCATCCTGTCTAGATCAGCCTGAAGCCTACTCTTAGCACCGTCTGGAACACTGTCAAGTTTCCTATCATTTGCAAACTTTATAAAGCTGCTCCCTGCACCTGAATCTAGGTCATGTATAAAAACTGAAGAATAGTCAACCCAAAACTCACCCCTGAGCAACACCTCCCAGTCTGAAAACCATCCATCCACCAATACCCTTTCCTTCCCATCACTGAACCAATTTCACATCCATCCCATCACTTTCCTCTTAATTCCATCAGCTTTCATCTTCTTAACAAGTCTCCTGTGTGGCACTGTGTCAAATGAACAACACCTGTTAATCTTACAGAATTCAATCAAGTTAGTCAGACATGATTTGCCTTTAACAAATCTATACTGGCTCTCCTTCATTAACCCATGCCTTTCCACATGAAAGTTATTTTGTCCCTTACAATGATTTCCAGGCTGACTGGCATGTAGCTGACTGGCATGTAGCTTACTTGTTTATTCCTTTACTCCTTTCTTGAATCGTGGTATGGGTTTAGTAACTCCCCAGTCCTCTGGCACGATTCCTGTCTGCAATGAAGTTTGAAAGATCACGACCAATGCCTCTGCTAGTTTGTCCTTTGCTTCTTTCAGCAACCAGAGATGCATTTGATCAAGACCAGGTAACTTACTGACTTTTAGCATAGCTCATTTTTTCAGTATGTCTTCTCAATCTATTACTATACTGTCCATAATTTCCCTCCCCTCTTATAGTGTGGCCTTGACATTATCAGCATTCTTTGTGAAGTACTCATTCAATATTTTAGTGTGACCTTCACATCATCTCCTTCCTTTCTGAACACAGCTGAAAAGTACTCATTTCATATTTTAGCCGTGACCTCTGCCTCTACATGAAGATTTCCCCTTGGTTCTTTATGAGGCCCAACTTTTTCCCTAACGAACTGCTTATTCTTTATGTATTTATAAAATGCTTCAGGGTTCAATTTCATGTTGCCTGCTAATCGTTTCTCACAATCTCTCTTTGTCTCCCATGTTAACTTTTTCAATTCCATCCTGTATTTTCTAGAATCTTCCTGATTAGGAACTGAATCTTGCTCCTGAACATTTTTTATAAGTCTATTTTTTCCATTTTATTTTAACTTATTTCCTTTGCCATCCAGGCCTCTACTTTTCCCCTTCGAAGAAATATTCCAAGTTTTACACCTTGAATTCCTTGAATTGCTCTGTCACTGCTTTACTCTGCAATCGCCTCTTCCAATCTACCTGTGCTAGGTCCCTTCTTCAATCATTCAAATTAGCTCTTCCCCAGTTTAGCATTCCTTCAATATTTTCCACTGGCTTTCCATAATGACTTGAAACTATATTATGTTGCGGTCACTGTTAGCAGGATGATCTCCGACAGTAACCCATTTCACTGACCCGACTTCATTTCCCCCAGAACCAGATCCAACTGCTTCCTTCCTTTCTGAACTGGAGCCATGTTGATCATGAAAGTTCTCCTGTCTACATGGCTGACATTCCTGAGTTAGTCACGGTAGACTGGAGTCACATACAAGCCACAGCGGGTAAGGAGGGCACATTAGTGAACCCATTGGGTTTTTAGCTTTATAGTCACATCTACATTTATTTCAAATCCTCAAACTGACGTGGAGGGATTTGAACTCTCAGTGCCTGGATTATTAGTCCATTAATATAATTACTGCACTATCATGCTCCATTGCAAATGGAACCAACAGCTGGAAGAATCTAAAGAAGGGTTCTCTTGTTTCTTATCATGGCCAGACTCCAATATTTAATCCAGATAACAAGGCAAGTGAACACTTTCTCAAGGAGACTGGGAATGTGGGTTAACCCACCAGAGCAGTCTGAAACATTAATGCAAAAGTCTTCACAGGAAAAAGGGCAGAAGACCACAAAGTGATAACAGAAGGCGTGCAGGTACTGAATCAAAAGACAGCCATTCCAGATTAAACTACAATAGCCTATTGGAGTACAATAATGTGTGACAAGATCTCAGTCACTTCTATAACCCATCTGTTTGATCTACAGTGCAGGCTGACAGAGATGTACAGCAGTTCCAGGATGTCCTTCGGAAGGATGTGAATAGAGTGAAAGGATTCAACGCTGTGATGAAGGTTTATACAAGTGAAGGTAGACTTGTTGCTTGTGTGAATTTGTTTACTTTTTACTGAGTTAATGATGCACTGCAGACTAACTTCCAGGTCATCTCACTCACTCCTTTCTTCAACCTGAAAATCTATGGAACCCCATCTCTCCCCAACCTTTCCTTCCTCGACCAGTATTCAGGCATGGCCTTCCTGGATTGTTATGTCTTCACTTGCCATCATTGTTAATGGTTGCCTTTGATCAGGCCCCATTTCCCACCCTTTTAAAAACTGCTCAGACAGCGTAACTTTGACAGGTCCATTCTCTCATCTCTATCCTCCCTTTCCAAGGCATTTCAACATACCATCCTCTCCTAGCTCTGCCAAAAAAACCCTTGTTCACAGCTCATCAGTCTGTCCTCCACCCTGTCACAGCACAGAAACTGTCCTGGTTAAAGGCACTGATGATATCCCGTGTCACCACCAGCACAGTGTATCACCCTTCTGTTACAAGTGTAGTGTCTTCCCTCAGATATTCTCAGCAACAGCGGTCTGTGCATTTTACGTTCGGCTATGTCGCTGTACTGCTCAATGTCTAAGTGTAACTTAGGGTTGTAACAGTACCTCATGTGATCTGAAACATACATGTGTCTTATTACATCTTTGGTTCTTCAATCTCTCTGAAGGTGACCAAGTAAACGTAGGATAATCTAATTTGTTACCGCAGACGACTACAGTTACAAACAGTTACACATACTTCAATCAGTACAATGTACCTTCATATAACAGTACAAAATAATGAACACTCCATCCTTCCCGACTCATCCAGTCAACTTGACCAGAATTTTTCCAAACTGCTGTCCCTTGTGTTCCAGTTTTCTTTCAAAAACTAACATATGGGGGGTTTTGTTCATTTTTTTCTCTTTGAAGCTAGCTTCATTGGAAAAGTGGAAGGGACATTCCAAGCCACAAGGGTACGAATGTTAACTGAGAGCCCTGAGATAATAGCTCTCAATAGTCATGGCATCAATATCTGGCTTTATCACAAACGCCTGTCGTCACAGAGTCAGAGATTCAAAAATGGTACAGAGGAGGCCATTTGGCCCATCAAGTCCATGGTCTTGCTTTTTAAATCTCTGCAAATTCACTTTCTTTTAGTACTTTGCTTTCTACTGTAAGGAGTGATGATTGGCCATCATGCCAATATTATTCTTACTTGTCCGTCTTGATAAATAAAAATCTTGTGTCAGGCACACACGACTGGAAACTGCTTAGTCAGCAATTTTAATGTTTAAAGTGTCATGACATATCTGTTACATTTAGTTGGGATTCTAACATCTAGACTCACCAGCAGCTCTCCCTGCACAGGGAAAGGTAAAACATCAGCCCTCATTTACCTTCAACACCAGGCACTTCAAGAACCCACATTGGAATGTTGGCCTTTATATCTGGAGGACTAGAATACAAGGGGATAGAAGTCAGGCTTCAGCTTTACAAAGCCCTGGTTAGACCCCACTTGGAGTACTGTGAGCAGTTCTGGGCACCACACCTTAGGAAGGATATATTGGCCTTGGAGTAAGTGCAGTTTAGATTGACCAGAATGATTGATGAAGGAAGGGCAGTGGATGTTATCTATATGGACTTTAGTAAAGCCTTTGACGAGGTCCCGCATGGCAGACTGGTACAAAAGGTGAAGTCACACGGGATCAGAGGTGAGCTGGCAAGATGGATACAGAACTGGCTCGGTCACAGAAGACAGAGGGTAGCAGTGGAAGGGTGTTTTTCTGAATGGAGGGATGTGACTGTTGGTGTTCCGCAGGGATCTGTGCTGGGACCTTTGCTCTTTGTAGTATATATAAATGATTTGGAGGAAAATGTAGCTGGTCTGATTAGTAAGTTTGCGGACGACACAAAGGTTGATGGAGTTGTGGATAATGAAGAGGATTGTCAGAGGATACAGCTGGATATAGATCGGTTGGAGACTTGGGCGGAGAAATGGCAGATGGAGTTTAATCCGGACAAATGTGAGGTCTCATGCAGGTGGGAAGTATACAGTAAATGGCAGAACCCTTAGGTGTATTGACAGGCATAGAGATCTGGGCATACAGGTCCACAGGTCACTGAAAGTGGCAACGCAGGTGGATAAGGTAGTCAAGAAGGCATACGGCATGCTTGCCTTCATCGGTCGGGGCATAGAGTATAAAAATTGGCAAGTCATGCTGCAGCTGTACAGAACTTTCGTTAGGCCACACTTCGAATATTGCGTGCAATTCTGGTCGCCACACTACCAGAAGGACGTGGAGGCTTTGGAGAGGGTACAGAGGTTTACCAGGATGTTGCCTGGTCTGGAGGGCATTAGCTATGAGGAGAGGTTGGATAAACTCGGATTGTTTTCTCTGGAACGACGGAGGTGGAGGGGCGACCTGATAGAGGTTTAGAAAGTTATGAGCGGCATGGACAGAGTGGATAGTCAGAAGCTTTTGCCCAGGGAGGAAGAGTCAGTTACTAGGGGACGTAGGTTTAAGGTGCGAGGGGCAAAGTTGAGAGGGGATGTGCGAGGCAAGTTTTTTTACACAGAGGGTGGTGAGTGCCTGGAACTTGCTGCCGGGGGAGGTGGTGGAAGCAGATACGATAGCGACATTTAAGAGACATCTTGACAGATACATGAATAGGAAGGGAATAGAGGGATACGGTCCCCGGAAGTGCAGAAGGTGTTAGTTTAGGCAGGCATCAAGATCGGCGCAGGCCGAATGGCCTGTTCCTGTGCTGCACTGTTCTTTGTTACCTGGACACCATGGGTTCAAATTGAGGAGAGCTAACACTAACTCGGGTTGTATTCCTGGAATTTAGAAGGTTGAGGAGAGGTGGGGGGGGGGGCGGGGGGGGCGTGGGTTAGATTGAAATTTTTATTCAAGATATTAAGGGGAACAGATAGGGTAGATAGAGAGAAACAATTTCTGCTGGTTGGGGAGGCTCGGACTAGGGAGTAGTCAAAAATTAGAGCCAAACCTTTCAGGAGTGAAATTAGGAAATACTTCTACACACAAAGGGTGGTAGAAGTTTGGAACACTCTCTCCTCCACAAATGGCAATTGATCAACTGTTACTTTTAATTCTCAGATTGATCTATTTTTATAAGCCAAACATATTAACGGATATGCGGCAAAGGTGGGATATATGGAGTTAGCCTGCAGATCAGACGTGATCTCACTGAATGGGGAAGCAAGCTAAAGGGGCTGAATGGCCTTCTGCCGTTCCACTGCTTCACATTGAGTAGGAAAGTTGACCCGGGTGGCGTTTTCACTCACCAATTTCTCCCCTGTGATATCCCTCGGTAGCCTCAGCTAGCTGTATGCAGCCAAACTCTACAGGCATCACAACACAATGACCAGGTCCTTACACACACTTCCATTTCGCCCCATGCCCCATATTAGTTGAGGGGGAGATGGTGGGGACAAGATTGCGACATCACCCTGCACTTATCTCTCTCCCATCCCCCGCCACTCCTGCAATCCTTGGAGTACTAAAGAGCTGAACTCTTCGGATTAACAGACACGTCGTCAACCTCCAGGACTGCCCTGGAGTCTTCACAAATTAAAGATTAATCCCCTGGGCACTGCTACAAGCAACCCAGGAGTAATATCACAGGCATTTTCAAACAAAGTGTGAGTTTTTACACATTTTCTCTGAACACGTCATTAGTTATAAGAATATTAGAGATGGGGTAAGAAAAAGACTGTTTGACTGGACAGGGTGAGGAGTCATCGAAGGACTATATCCAACCACTGAGTGGGTCATTGTGCTTACCCGGAATGTTGTCTCTGTTTATTGGCAGTGTATTGCACGAAGACCATGTGAAACAAGCTGGTGAACCACATTACTTGGATGCTGGCCTTTTATCAAAAGCACTGTGCCCATTCTGTGCCCAAAAGAGTCCAGTCCAGCCTGGGAATTCACTCTTTCTGTAATGGTTATCAGTGCAGCTGTTGTGCCACTGGAGTCTGAATGTCTCTTGTGTTCTCTCCACTGTCGAGTGGCTGTGTTTGGTACTGGAATGAACAGGTTAGTTAGCATGGAGCCAGATTCCCAGTGCGCTGCACCATTGCAGCAGCAATGTAGTTAGCGACTTGGATGCTTCACACAGTGCATTCCAAATGGTAACCATCGGTGTGCCATAGTGGCAAGGGTCCCAGATAATTGCTGAGGGCTACCAGTCCAGTAGAAGGGGCAGGCAGGGGGAGAAAGCATCTTTCCCTTGGCAGATATCTTCCCACCCTGGGAATACTTCGCATCAGAAGGGGGAATTTAAAAATGCAGCAATACCTAACTAAATGTATGCATCAGTGTGATTGTGATGTTAACACACAGGGCACTGATGGTTCCTGTTTAAGGAAGGCATCAGTCACTGCAGGTGGCAAGTGCAATACTGAGTTTAGCCACAGCCATTGCTGCGGGACTGAGGTGGATCATACACCCCACTACTAGCTGCAGATGGCTGGCTCTGTGTCAGCTAATACGTGTATAGAGCGAGCAGCACAAGATCTTCAGTACGAATGCTTGCCTGACAGGTGAGGGAGCCTGTACACACTGAGTTCACTGCGGTTCCTGCCGGCTGAACTTGGAATGGTGCTCAAGGGAACCTACTTCTGCAACATTCCATTATTTCCTGCACGTGGAATACATGTCACCACCCAGAGTGTGAGGCAGCAACCATTTGCTGTCCCTCGGAGATAGGGAATTCAGTACTGCGGGGACGACTGGGCAGCCCAGTTGGTTAATGCAATATTCAGGGGTCAGGCCTGATCTGCTTCTAACCCTCTTACACCTGCCCATTGACTGCTTGATTGTGCCTTAATCTTGAGGAAAACAACAGAGTATATTAGCAGGCTGAAGGCAGAGTAACAGAAACTGAATGCAGAAAGGGAGAAACCTCAGAAAAAACAGCAACAGCTGAGACATGGATTCTCCAAGCAACAGTTGTTAAATCACTAAAACAATATGTGGACCCTTAAGCTTCTGCATATGTAAATTTCAATAATATCTATCCATGTGTAAATAATTTTCATGTTATCCAATGTTGTATGTTTTTACTTGCAGCATATGACACTTAACTTTGGAATGAAAGGGGATGTTGTACGATTCCCTTGAAGAGTGGTATGCTAATGAGCTACATGCCAGGATGCAGTCATGTGACTGCAAGCCAGAGTCACTCTGCAACTGTAACACCTAGAGGAAGGTTCTGTAAATTGTTAGCGCTTTATTGCGTACAATAGTTTCGCTGTTTAATAAACCTCTTCGAGATCTTCAACCAACTGGACTCCACGCATCTCATTCAGGTTGTGTCAGACAACATAAAAAGAATTCAGGACGTGGTGGAAGCTCCTCATTACAGATGTGTTCCAAGTTTGGAAGGGTTTTGCAAGAGTCAACAGGGAGAAAGTGTTTGCATTGTGGTAGGAGAATTGGTAATCAAAGGACACAGATTTAAGATAATTGGCAAAAGATTCATGAGATGAAGATGAGAAAACAATTTACACAGTGAGTAATTATGATGTGGAGTACGTTGGAAGCAGATTCAATAGTAACTTTCAAAAAGGAGAATTGGATGTCATTGAAAAGGGAAGATTTTCAGAACAATAGGAAAATTTACCTGAATGGTTCCAGGGATGGGGGGATTTTAGTTACAAGGGTTGGATTGGAGAAGCTGGGGTTGTACTCCTTGGAGCAATGGAGATTGAGGGGAGAATTGATAGAGTACAAGATTATGACAGGTTTAGATATAGTAGACAAAGGAGCTGTTCCCATTTGCTGATGGTACAACAGCTAAGGGACACCAGATTTCAGGTTTTGGGCAACAGATTCAGAGGGGATGTGAGGAAGAACTTTTTTATGCAGTGAATGCTCGCTGTCTATGAAGGTGGTGGAAGCAGAGACAGTGACTGATTTGAAAAGGAAATTGGATGTGCACCTGAGGGAAATAAACTGGCAGGGCTATGGGGATGGAGCAGGGGAGTGGGACTGATTGGATTGCTTTACAGAGAGTCGGCACGGACTCGATGGGCAAACAATGGGCCAGGTTCCATCGCTTCCTCTCAGATTAAAGGGCCATTCGCAATGTGCCACATGGGGTAATAGGCCACTGGGGATCTAGCCTGGTTCTCAGGCAACCAGGGGTGGAGATGAGCACTACGGCACCAGGCTCTTTTTGTCCCAAACTGAGCCCAGTGCGGAGATTGGCCCTCCACCTGCTAAGGTCAATAGGAGCCCTCCTATTCCACCTCTATTGCTGCTGACAACTTTTTTTAATAAACACTTCAACCAATTTTGCATTCAGCATCCAAGGGAGCTGCCTCCCGCTACAAGGTCCCAACTCCCAAGTTTGAACTAGGAGCTGCCAAATCACATCGTACCATGGGCTGCAATCAACAGATGGGAAAGCCATTGTTGAGAATGTAAGAAATAGGAGCTGGAGTAGGCTGTATGTCCCATGTTGCAGCAGCTTCATTCTTTACCCCTGGGTGGGTGCAAGTAAGGGTTCATTGGGAGACTGCAGAGTCAGTAAGGAATAGCCTGACCACACTTTGGAGCATCGCTCCTTCAAGACACCATTGGGCTGGCCTGAATTTCACATTAGTAACTCGTCTTTCCAGCTGATGATTGTGCAGCAGGCAGGCAAGACATAGAGCCAATTCCAGCAGCTCCTGGTCAAAGACAAGAGTCCCAACGGGGGAGCCTCTTATCCAGATTTCCTTGACCGTGTTCACATCAGGATTAAGCTGTGGCTGCAAGCAGCCCAGTGCCAACAAACACTGGCAGAGACTGAGAGCACATGACTGGCAATTACCCAACAGAAGATGCACCCAGCTTGACTGTGTCTCAGGCACCTGACCATTTGGCTACGATGGATCAACAATCCAACTCAAACAAATGCTGATACACACAGTACAACACTGCCCTCTTGATGCCTGGTACAGACGGCAAACCACTCGCCAAGCAGTTTATTCCAGACCATGTTCCCACATTCCTCCTGTTTTACTATTGGAAGCACTGTTAAGCACTAAGTTCACTTCACACTACTCCAGACACACTGATATTCACTTTGCCTCTTTCAGGGACAAGGAATATGTCCTGCAAAATCTTAAACACCACTGAATGCACAGTTAACCTGCCAACATCCTCTGCATGTTAGTCTTTCCCCTCTTTCAACTAGTGTGAATTTTGGATCAATTTTGAAAGGCAAGTGAAAGCAGTAAAGCTGAAAGATTGAAGTAAAACCCACCAGTTATCAGTGATGTCTGAATGCTTTTTTGCCCACCTTGGTTTCCACAATTTGGCAGGTCCTCCGAGGGTTGCTGACACATTGGATTGTGACTTGTTCCAAAGACGTATCACTTCGGCATCCAAAAGACGAAGATCTCCTCCCATCAGTCTGGGCTGCAGTCAAACCCTGATCCCAAAGGTTATAGGTCTGATGACCTTGCCCAGTTCTGCCACTGCCAATAACCAAAATTCCCTCGGTTTCTATTCACATGCACATTTTGTCTGCCGTACTAGACCCGAGCCCATTACTTTAAATTCTGTTGACCCCTCGTAGGCTCTCCTCTCCTTCCTGTCACCGAGTCACAATCATATAACAGTGTAGCACAGAAGGGGCCACTCAGCCCATCGAGTTTGCACCAGCCCTTTTGAAGAGCAATCCAGTTAGTCCCACTCCCCTGCTCTTACTCCATATCCCTGGAATTTCTTCTCCTTCAAGTATTCATTTAATTCCCTTTTGAAGGCTGCTATTGAATCTGTATCAGCTGCCCTATCAGGCAGTGCATTCCAAATCCTAAACACTCATTACATCAAATAGTATTTCCTCCTGTTGCTTCTGGTTCTTTTGCCAATCACCTTAAATCTAGACGCTCTGGTTATCGACCCTTCATCATTGAAAACAGTTTCTCTTTAGTTATTCTATCGAAGCCCTTCATGATTTTGAACACCTCTACCAAATCTCCTTTTAGCCTTCTCTGCTCTAAAGAGAACATCTCCAGTCCATCCGTGTTAACTATAATCCTTCATCCCTGGAACCATTCTTGTAAATCTCTTGTGTACTCTCTATAAAGCCTTCTCGTCCTTCCTAAAGTGTGATGCCCAGAATTGGACACAATATTCCAGCTGGGGCTGAAATACTGTTTTGTGGAAATTTAGCCGAACTTCCTTGCTTTTGTACTCTATGCCTCTATTTATAAATCTCACACTCCCATTTGCTTTAAGTGGTTTATTAACCTGTCCTGCCACCTTCAAAGATTTGTGCACAAACACTCCCAGTTTCTACCTTCTTCGACTGCCTTTCGAAATTGTACAATTCAGCTTGGATTGTCTCTTCTTATTCTTCCTACCAAAATGTATCACCTCACACTTTTCTGTATGAATTTCATCACTGCCCATGTCTGTCCATTCCACCATCCTGTCGATGTCCTTCAAGTCTTTTACTCCCTTTCTTACTGTTAACTACACTTCCAAGTTTTCTGTCATTTGCTGATTTTGAAATTGTGCCCTGTACCCTGAAGACACAGTCCAAGTCATTGATGTGTATCAAAAACAGCAGTGACCCTCATACTGAACCCTGGGGAACAGCACTGTATACCAACCTCCAGTCTGAAAAACAGTTGTTTAACACAACTCTGATTTCTGTCCCTTAACCAATTTTGTATTCATGCTGTGACTGCCCCTTTTATCCTATGAGCTGCAATTCTGTTAACAAGCCTAATCTATAGTACTTTATCAAATGCCTTTTGAAAGTTCATAGACACATCAGCTGCACTATCCACCCTCTCTGTTACCTCATTAAAAAAAAAACCTTTCCTTTTTGCTGTCTTTGGAACTTGATCCCACTCAAGCCCTCCTCCAATCCATCACTACCCCACCTCCCTACTCTCCTGCTGCCAATGCAGGCTTTAATCTCCCTTCAATAGGCTCACAGTTACACATTGTGCCAGTCTTGGCAATCCCTGAAAACCCCAGTGAAGCAGCAGCTATTGTCTCGACTGGAACATCAAACCCATCCTCATCTCTCTCTCCAAACTTCCCATCCAACACACCCACTGGAAGCTGACCACCTTCCATAGTGCTGAGACCACCTACCGCTGCCCTATCAGACTCTGCCAGCGGATCCAGCACTGCTCTATCAGACTCTGCCAGTGGACCCTCCACTGTCCCATTGGACTCTGCTAGTGCATTAATCACTGCTCCTCTCCCTCCACAGAACAACTGTGAGTGGCATTTACTGAAACATGACTCTTTCTTACCTGTTATCTTTTCCAGCATTGGCCTTACCCTCAGCAGACATGGTGCTGAGCTGATGTGGCCTGTCACACAAGCTACTCAGTCTCTCCCTCTATTTCTCCAGTACCTCAACTTGTATAACCCCGCCCCCAATCACTCATAATCCTCATCTACCATTACACCCTCCCCAAACTGCACCCTGAGTTTCACACCAGGATATCCTCCCTTTTCCTTCCCTCAGCCTCTGCACTGTGATTTCCTAGCCTTCAATCACCACTTCAGCTCTTCTCGGCTTCTCTCCTGAGTTTACCATTGTTCCCTCTTTCCCATCTCTCTTTCTGAACTCTCAGGTTCAGTCACATCCACCCCCTGAACCTTGCCATCTCCCACGACCTTCCGACTCCCATGGCCTTGATCAATGATTAGGCTGAGGCCTTAGATGATACTTCACCATGATCCACCTGCAGCTCCAATCTCCCTTTAGTCTGTTTCCGTCACCACTGGCAGCTTCACCTCTTTCAGCACCTCCCCTTTCTCCACCTATCTCACCTCACCCTTAAAAATCCA
Organism: Heterodontus francisci; assembly: GCF_036365525.1. Lineage (NCBI taxonomy): Eukaryota > Metazoa > Chordata > Chondrichthyes > Heterodontiformes > Heterodontidae > Heterodontus > Heterodontus francisci. The sequence continues at coordinate 3,553,674 of NC_090417.1, forward strand.
CATTCTCCACCCTCCACTGACAGACACTGAACTGGAGAAGCCATATAAATACCGTGGCTACAAGAGCAGAGTAGAGGCTCGGAATCCTGGGACGAGTAACTCACTTCCTGACTCCCCAAAGCCTGTCCACCATCTACAAGGCACAAGTCAGGAGTGTGATGGAATACTCTCTTGTCACGCGGGAGACAATTCCCCGACGGGGAGGCGTGAGTGTTGCTGAGGCCACTCGAGGGTGGTCAGGGTAAAACTTTGGGCGGCACAGTGGCGCAGTGGTTAGCACCGCAGCCTCACAGCTCCAGCGACCCGGGTTCAATTCTGGGTACTGCCTGTGTGGAGTTTGCAAGTTCTCCCTGTGTCTGCGTGGGTTTTCTCCGGGTGCTCCAGTTTCCTCCCACAGCCAAAAGACTTGCAGGTTGGTAGGTAAATTGGCCATTATAAATTGCCCCTAGTATACGTAGGTGGTAGGGAAATATATAGGGACAGGTGGGGATGTGGTAGGAATATGGGATTAGTGTAGGATTACTATAAGTGGGTGGTTGATGGTCGGCACAGACTCGGTGGACCGACAGGCCTGTTTCAGTGCTGTATCTCTAAACTAAACTTGCCTGGATGGGTGCAGCTCCAACAGCACTCAAGAAGCTTGACACCATCCAGGACAAAGCAGCCCGCTTGATTGGCACCCCACCTACAAACATTCACTCCCTCCACCACCGACACATCGCAGCTGCAGAGTATCTTGCTGTATGGGAAGTTTACATTAGATATTTGAGTTGTGATAACCTCTCCCTCCACATACATTCCATGACCCATATTCACTGCCACCCCTCACCCTTGCTATCTCACATGGCCTCTCTGCTCCCATTGTGTTAATCACAGTTCAAGCCACCTCTAACCATTTCTTTCTATTGCTCTCCCCTTCCTTGGTGAGAGCATTTGCAGACATGGTATCAGCTTCCATATGGAAAAGATGAAGACGCTGAGTTCTGCCTTTCCATCTCATCTCAACACCTCTACTGCCTCTGTGTTGTCAGCCTGTTTGATTGACATGCAGCCTTGGATAAGTAGCAGTTCCTGTCGCTCAGCCTCAAGTCATGTGATACACCTCTAGGAATATGCTCAGAGTTAGCAGGCCTTGTGCCACCTGCAAGATCTGTGAGCGAAAGAGTAGACTGTGAAAGAAAATCTTGTTTTTTATTCTTTCAAAGACCTGCATTTATTACCCATCTTAATTGTCCTTGAGAAGGTGATGGTGAGCTGCCTTCTTGAACCGCTGCAGTCCATTTGGGGTAGGTACACCCACAGTCCTGTTAGGAAGGGAGTTCCAGGATTTTGACCCAGCGACAGTGAAGGAACGGCAATATAGTTCCAAGTCAGGATGGTGTGTGACTTGGAGGGGAACTTGCAGGGGAACTTGCAGGTGGTGGTGTTCCCATGCATCTACTGCCCTTGTCCTTCGAGTTGGTAGAGATCGTGGGTTTGGAAGGTGCTGTCGAAGGAGCCTTGGCGCAGTGCATCTTGTAGATGGTACACACTGCTGCCATTGTGCGTCGGTGGTGGAGGGAGTGAATGTTTGTAGATGGGGTGTCAATCAAGCGGGCTGCTTTGTCCTGGATGGTGTCGAGCTTCTTGAATGTTGTTGGAGCTGCACCCATCCAGGCAAATGGAGAGTATTCCATCACACTCCTGACTTGTGCTTTGTCGATAGTGGACAGGCTTTGGGGAGTCAGGAGGTGAGTTACTCGCCTCAGGATTCCTAACCTCTGACCTCTTGGAGCCACACTATTGATGTGCTGAACCAGTTCACTTTCTGGTCAATGGTGACCCCCAGGGTCTTGCTGGTGGGGGATTCAGGGATGGTAATGCAATTTAACAACAAGGGGATATAGCTAGACTCTCTCTTGGAGATAGTCATTGCCTGGAACTTGTGTGGCGCAAATGTTCCTCGCAAAAGTTGCTTGACTGTGACTTGTGTATTGGTGAGCACACTTCTCCAGGGTTGACTTTGAAATCTCTTTAATATGTGCAACATTTTAGGACCCAAATGAAATGGATACCAGTGAAGATTGTGCAGAGATCTGCAGTTAGCGATACAACTTATGTACATTGTGGGTATCTTGTACAATATATCAAATTTCTATTCAACGCAATATTAAAAAATGAACACCAATTCTTTAGATACATCCATTGAACATTATTAATAGGAGCCAAATTTATGGCCTTTACAGTCAGACTGCCAAGTTCGTCCCCACTCAGTTGTGCCCATTTTTGTTCTGAACACCGTTTAGGCACCATTGCTTTCACTGGGCAGTCTGATATTACAGGTTCTGGCACTGAAGACAGACCGTGCACTTAGCAGGCAACCTCCAGGCCTTATAAATGGACACATTTTGGCAACTTCAATGATACCAGTCTTACCTGCGACTCCTGGAAAGAAGCAAGGGTGCGAGTGCAACAGTCTGAGCAGAAACCACAGAGACAAATCCACGGGAGCGGAAATGCTGGACATCCCCATATTTTAGCAAACAGCTCCTGACCGTAACAAGATAAACTGGTGAATCTTTGACCAATCTAACTCCAGCAAGCATGACCGTCAGTCAGTGTGATCGCTGTTGTCCCAGATTTTGATCAAATGGCAATGTAAGGCACGCTCCTCCTGCCTGGCGTGGAGCTGCAGAGGCATGTTGTGTAAACTTACTATGGACCTAATGTCATCTGCATTCAACCTCCAACAAACAAAGTGACACCCAGTGGAGGTGCGGGATTCAACGTCAGGCCGGTTGAATTGGCACTGTCTGTTTTAACATAAGGAACCAGCTCCTCCTCCCCGCACCCCACCCAGCCCCACAATCAGCTGCAAAAAGGGACCATCGCCTCCGATCAGAATTAGAGATCCCAAGGGCCCAGAATTTGTGGTAGTAATAATGAATTAGCCCGGATTCTCGTTGTGAAGACTGATGAGAAACTTAAACCTTGTCCAATTAGGAGTAACTGAGTTTTTAAACAGCAAAAGTCATAATGATGAACAACCTCTCTAGCCCTGAAAAATTAATTTTATATGCGTCGAGTTTCATTCTCTAAGAAAATTAAAAAGTTGCAAATTTAAATTTTTTTATAAAGTCTGTTTTGCGATTGTCGTTTCTCCCTGAATCCCATGCGTACGTCTTCATTTTTATCACAGTTTCGATATAATGCTTTAAATGTAATTTATATTTCCTGCTTTGCCTTCTGTGAGGATTGTTCAATCCGATTGGCTGATCAGCTGCCTAGCCTGCTCACAGATCTCCCCTTGAAGGTGGCCAAGTCAAACAGACGTTGGAGAAGAGGAGGACTGCGTGACAGTTTTTTTTAAAAAGGTGAACAGCGAGTGCTGTTCATTTGCAGTAAAATTCGGCCCAAGATTCCTTTGCTTGAAAACTGCTTTGTTCAGCCATGTCAGTACTGAAGATTATATTGCCTGTCAACAGCATGAAGCACAGTCAGGCAGTACTGCCGAGTTGTGTAAAACACAGAGGGAGAAGGAAGACGGAGGGCTGCTACATGTTTACTAAAATCACAATATTTCACATCCATTAATATGGAGGAATGAAACGTGGAAAATCTGAAATGTCGAAATTCATGAAAACAAACCCATTCTCATTTTGCCAGCCAAACCCAGGCTCTTGGGTGGCTGTGCACACCTCCTGGGTACACGGGGCTGGATACACATGTACCTGGGCATACATCCTCCTGGCACACAGGGCTGCACGCTGGGCATGCGGGGCGGGGGACCCCGACTTTTGCCTCTGACGTTCTGACATCCATTCAGCCACGCACAAAAATTCACTCGTTTACCAAGTACAGAAGCCAAAAGAAGTAACTTCCCCACATTATGAAATTACAATAAGATAAAGGGCTCGACAAAAATCTAACAAAAGCAGTTTTACCCAATTGCTCTGGGCTCCTTGTGCAGTAGTTTGGGTTTGTTCCGTGTTGAACATGTCGCAGGGTTTTCTCTCTTTGTTTCAATCGTGGAAGTGTCCCTGACATGTTTTTTTTTTTAACAAAGTGCTATCCCGTGGGTTAAGCCCTTTGAAAGACTATCATGTCCATCCTGACGTACTGTCGACCCAAATGTACAAACATGCCAACCCCCCTGGTGGAGAATTTAAACTATTTACACATTTTACATTGGCAGACTAAAGCACTAACTTCAGAACATAGACAGGTGCACATTGGAGGAGGCACAGAGCAGAGGCTTTGTGGTGGCATGGTTACAATCATCCCCCCACCTGCCCCCACAGCACGTCAAAACCATTTCTTCCCTCTTTCCCTGTGCATTGCTTCTCTGTGTTGATCAAGTGGGGCAGTAGGGCCCTGCGGATCCCTCATTTCACCTGCCTTGCTGGAGCGATATGGTGACAGTTCTCTTCGTCCCAGGAAGGTTCTTTCAGCTCCTCTCCTGGAGTGGCTCCACCACACCCACCTCCTGTGCTTGTTTGGATTCAGCACTCCCCACCAGCCACAGGTGGTGCCCAGATATTGACCCAGACTGGGTGCTGGACAAAGAAAAGACTGACTTGCATTTATATAGCGTCTTTCACTAGCTCAGGACGTCCCAAAGTGCTTTACAGCCAACAAACTCGAAGGCTGGTCACTGTTGCAATACGGAGAACGTGGGCACCAATTTGCGCTCAGGAAGATCCTACGCAATGTGAGAGAGTTCTAGGTGGAGTGTTGCACATCCCCGGCTGGATAGTTGGAGAGTCAGTGAAAATGTGCGGCGTGACTATTTTCCATTTAAATGCACAGCCCACTGTGTGATGAAGTCACGCCTTTCTCCTTCATTCTCTCGCTCCTCAGTACAAAGTGTGAATGGTGAGTGTCGTGTCCCACTGCTCGGGTTTTCTCATGAATCTGGGTGCAGCAGGAATGCATCTACACAGCTTCGGTCAGAAACAGCAGCACGTTCCCACATGCCATAAATGATTCTAAACTACCCGGATTGATTAGGCCAGGCACAGCAACCATTTTGTACCCAAACAAGATCCCACCAACAGCCAGGAGGTGAAGAAGCAGAGAGTGCAATGTCAGATGTAGCTGCCCCTAAAGCAGATGCTTCATTTGAAATCCAGGAGGATGATTCCAGGAGGTCCTATTGTCGGAGGCACCACTGTCTCTATTTAAGTGCGGAGACGCACTTTCCTTCTTAAAATGCAGCTGTCTTCTCCTCACCACTGCTTTCACGCTCTCTCACTTAATCATGGTTATGTCTCATCCTTTACTCTTCCATGACTTGCCTCACCCACTGTATCACCAAAAACAGCTACTTAGTTCTGGTCATAAACTCTCAAAACAGACACACTGCAGATTCCCAACTCCTTACTCATAAAGAAACAAACTAAGAGTCAACCTCTTGGGGAATCTACTTTATGATTAAGCAGGACCTTGTAATTTAGTAATTCCAAGATAGAAAAGCAGCAATTGCTTGATGTTGGCACCACCCAACAGCGAGTTGAAGCTCCAATTGGTGAGGATGGTGCAATTCTGACCAGCTGCCACCAGATGTCAGTGCTGCATTCATGTGACAGCGCCCCCCCCCCCCCCCCCCCCACACACAGCACACCAACTCTTGCTCAACACTTTGGGGCTCAAATCCTACCTTGGGAACCCTGGAAATTTGGACATGAGTGAATTTTCACTTGGCCAACCCATGAGGACTGGAAGCGACAGACACCCAAGAAGAGAACGAGCGGAGAGAAAGCGGGAGGGTGGAAACTGACAAAAGGAGCAGTCACTTTTGCGCCCCTTCCTGCCAAGTTACTCACTGTGCACGCCAACTCGAGAAAAACCTGGCTGAGCCACATGACAAAGAGCAGGCTTTTTTTTTTTTTGATCCACCTTCAGAGTTACATTTTCTATTTATATAAATTATTATATCTATGTATATTGTGGCTCTGATTCAGTTCCCGTTGTGCCACAGAGTCACATCATCACCTTCTTCACATCCGCAATAAACCTGAGACGATAATGATGAAGCAAATGCCCAAAATCAGTCCGGTGGACTCATGGCAGATTCCCAGCCAATCCTGTCAGGCGACTGTGGATGTCAGGGAGTCGCGGGACATGGCATTGTTTGAGTTCACGTGAGGCAGGAGGTTGGAATTTACATTGGTTGTGCTGAGGCCATAATCCTGGGGCTGCGACAAGAACAGAAAGAGCACAAAATTATTACACCTTCAAATTGAAGTCACTCTGTCGCCGGTGACACCTCAAGCTGCCCGGAGGCAAGTTCTCCTCCAGGTTATTTTACAATGAGCCGCCTAATGAGAGTTAATCGATGAAATGTGCAGCTTACAAGTCAAGTGCTTTTGGAATTGCTGTCACTGTTCAATTTGGAGGCGACTGCTTTTTTTTTAAAAATTGGTTCACGGGATGTGGGCGTCGCTGGCCAGGTCAGCATTTGTTGTCCATTCCGAAGCGCCCTTGACAACGGAGGGGCTTGCTGGGCCATTTCAGGGGGCAGTTACAGTCAACCACATTGCTATGGGTCTGGAGTCACATACAGGCCAGACCCGGTCAGGACGGCAGATTTCCTTCTCTAAAGGGCATTAGTAAACCAGATGGTTTTTTTTTTACAGCAATCAAATGGTTTCATGTTCACCATCAAACCAGCTTTTTTTTTTTACATTCCAAATTTTATGAATTGAATTCAGATTTCACCATATTCCATAGTGGGATTCAAACCCACGTGCCCAGAACATTAGCCTGGGCCTCTGAATTACTAGTCCAGTGGTTTTCAGACATTTACAATGAGTACATGGTTATAATATTGGAAAGGGAAGCATTCTATTCTCCTACACTAGTATAGTTCAATCAGTGTAGCATCAAGACACAGTGCCTCCTTTCTGATGCCTTTGTGCTTCAAGTCACTCTCATCAGACTTGCATTCAGTCACTGGTCACGGTGCGATAGCAATCACAGGCTGCCAACGCAGGTACCCTGTGCTCTGCAGTGCCATGTGCCAGCAGTCCAGTGGGTGTCAGCCTGCCTAAAGTTCCACCTCCTCCCAGAGTATTGAGACTCAGAACAGAATTCTCCCTGTGAATCAGCTGACATTCCTGTCAGCTGCCTCTTTTACAAACTAAACATCTCCCACTTCAATGCACACATCAAACTTTTGGGAACAAATGAACATAGTCACAAGATTTCCACCACCGCCTCCACACACCGCCCCCCCTACCAGGGATCTTGATTTGGAGAGTGGAAATGCGTTGGCACCAGGCAAGCTGTGATTTCCCCATTTGCGAAGATAATCTGCCAATCATGGTCTCAGCTTGTGCATTGGTTGGGTGTGAGCGCTCAGCACTGTGGAACCAGGGCCTCGAAGGAGTCACTCGGGGAGCGCAGGAGAAAGAGAGTCGAAGCTGGTTGGATTTTCTCCCTTGGTATGTTCCCTGCACTGGTCATGTTTTACACCTGCTCACTCCCAATACAGCTGACAAAAAACACCCCCCTGGGAGCACCAAGCTTAAAACAGCAGCATTGCAGGATGTCTTACACCATTTTACCCAGTGTTTCTTATTGCCAGGAGGGAAAAGGGAGCAAGAGATGCTTACATGTCGTCGGAAAATCCGGTCAAGCAGGCTCCTTTTGGGTGGTTCTGGTAGCTGATTCCAATCCAGATCTGGAGATCTGGTCCTGTTTGGTCCAAACACGTTGAGCTCCTTGAAGCATTCAGTCTCGATCATCTGCACAAAGAGTTAGGGAAGACAAGACGAGTAAATGTGTGACTGCTCTCTCTCACTGAGGCCGTCCACTGATATAGGATGGAGAGGGAGAATGAAAGCAAGAACAGAAGCAGCAATGAGATAAATAACCAAATGATGTGTTTTGGCAATGTTGGGTGAGGGGTTAACATTGGCAGAACATCCTACCTTTCTTCCCATCGTGCTGTGGGATCTTAAACACCGTTCCCGAATCGGGAGACTGTTGCTAACATCTTAGCTGACATTACAACAGGTTCCGAGTACTGCTCTGAAACGGAGTCCAGATTGTCAAGGGCTAGCTGCACAGAACAGCTTCGAATGGTTCAACACCATTCCTGAAGCACATGGACGAGACAATGCAATTTCCAAGTGCCAGCATGTTTTATCCTTCTGTCTAAACGCTGCTTATGAAGGTTTATTTCCACAGCAGGACATTGGAGTCTTACTGAGAGCTCAGTGGGAGAAGGAGGAGAGCAGGTTAAAGCAGTTTGCAGAGTGTATTTTCTTCAACTGTCCGGATCAAACCCCTAGCCCCAAGAAAACTCCAGTTTTGATGCAGTACTTGGTGCATTTTGTAATTCTACTACTCAAAACAGAATAACTTCTCACAGCTATATTAAATACAGAAGGTTATCATCGTCATCAGCCATTCGACCCATCTTACCTATGCTCTTTCAAAGAGTTATCCAATTAGACCCACCGCCCTGCTCTTTGCCTGTCGCCCTGCAAATGTTTGCTTTTCAAGTATTTTGACCAACTTCAATTAAACATCACCGGTTCCAGATCCTTCAATGAGAAGTTTATCCCCAAATATATCAGGTTGATTTGCTTCTAGCAATAACATCAAGTAGCAGTGAGTTCCACAGACATGATAAAGCTTTGCAAACATTCCTCTGGCTTCCTTATATAGAGAGTGGTGAGAATGTGGAACTCACTACCACATGGAGTGGTTGTAGCAGATAGCATGGGTGTATCTAAGGGGAGGCTTGACGCATACACGAGAGAGAAAGGAAGAGGGGGATAGGGAAACAGGCAGTGTGGGAAGGGGTGATTAGAGCTTGAGGAGCCTCATGGTGGAGGTTAGTGGTTATGCTGCTGGACTAGTAATCCAGACAGTATGGAATTCCAAATCCCAATAGGGAAATTCAGTATTTTTAAAAAAATCTGATCTCCGTGAAGTTGACCTTCAAGTTGTTGGATTCTGGAAAACCCCAGATGGTTCCCCAATGTCTTTTAGGGAAGGAAATCTGCTGTCCTTACCCAGCCTGACCAACATGTGACTCTAGCCCCACAGCAATGTGGCTGAATTGAATTCTGAAGTAGCCTAGCAAGCCCCTTAAGTTGACCCTTCTTGGTGCAACTATAATTGGACAATAAATGTCAGCGATGCACACATCCTGAGATTGAACACTAACAGAAAATGAAGACTGGTGGATGTTGGTTGGGCCAATTGGCCTGTCTCTATTTTGCAGGTTCGATGTAATTCTACGTCCCAGATTCTTGGCAGTAAAATGACCTAGACTGAGGTGGTGCTGAACTAACGATCTTAAACAAACAAATTTTTAACTGATTAATTTCTGGAGTGAGAAGGGTGAGTCAACAGGATTGAGATAAAACCTTTGAACCAACCACGGAGTCACTGTTTGAAGACAGCTCATTCCTTTAAAAGGTGATGAGATTGTTGTACAATTCACACATTTCTGACACATCAGCTTAGTAATTCCAGTAATTGGGAGACAGGTTTTGATACTTAGGGTTCTTTAGGGGGGGGGGGGGGGGGGCGCGGTGTGGAGTGTGGGTAAATGAGACACGAAGGAGTGAATTCCTGGAAGAGCCACAGGGAGGTGAATCTTGTGCAACTATCCAAAATAACCCATGAATTTCAGGAGTGATAAGACAGAGTTAACAAAGGGGAGTGGAAATAACATTGGCGAGAGTTTGCACCTTACCTCATTTTGCCAAGGAATTGGAACACTGCCTGTAGCAATTTTCACATAGAAATCATTGTCAGTTTGGTCCAGATTAACCCCTTTGACTGTGGAAAACTGTTCAATGTCCAGCACATCTTTGCAGTAAACAGCTCGTGGCTACAGGTTCAAAAATAAACACACAAGTAAGTACACTGTTAAAAAGCCAGCAGAGTCACTGTGATGGAAATGACTGGGACAAAAGTCATAGTTCATCACAATCACAAGAAAAAACTATATTTGTGGGGCACGTCAATCTAACAACACTCTGAGCTAATTTTCCCATCCAATTGTTGCAAGTTCAAAGCAACTTCATCAAAGAATAGTTCTTCATTCCAGTACTGAAGATTTCAGACAAGGAAGCCATCAACAGCATCGAACTAAAACATAAGGGATTGATATTCCTTGGGAACTAATTAATTCCAGGTTTTAGATCCGAACAGAACACAGAAACAAACATTGAGAGGTGATAGAGAGCAGGCTCAACCTGCACATTAACTCATCGCCCCAACATGTCCAAGTCCCAGTCAATAATTTAAACACAAATTACAGGAATACCTAGAAAGACTGAGCTTCATCTCATTCATCTTCTACCATCCTAGTGGTCGTCACATATACAATGTCAAGTGAACACTCTCGGTTAATGAGGTGAGGAAGCCCTCAGTGGCAGAGAACCAAAGTTACCTGTTCCTGCCAAGCACGCGAGGTCTCAAATTCCTCACTGCCTTTCAAAATGTTATTTTCTGAAAGAAACTCAACTCAGTCTAATGCGAATTAGGTTAATGTTAACTATTTGTACCCTCCTTTGAGGGCTTTTTCACACAGATTAGTTCTGAATTGATTCCCATTTTCTGATTTGACTGCATACACACTCCACCCTGCTTTTTGTCACAGTCCAATAGTACACATGATGGTGAATGATTCAGAGCATCTTTATCCCGAGTACAAACTGAAGTCCTGGGAATATAGGCCCAACCCAGTGAGACACATTTTGGACTGATATCATCGGGATGATGCTCAACACGTGGGAGTAGGCAAGTGGGAAGGAACACCCGGAGTCGGTCAGATGGTGTGAAAGATGGGCAGGAATGGTTTAATTATCTATCGGCATCCATCTCAACACTGATGGAGCTGCCGGAGACTCCGGAGAGGCTGTTCATCACACAGCTTTACAACTCAGATCAAAGCCATTCAAGAGCTATCCAATTCATCCCACTTCCCTGCTTGCGCCCCATAGCCTTTCAAATGTTTGCTTTTCAAGGATATAATCAGGTCTCTGAAATGTTACTACTGAATCTGCTTCCACCATCCTTTCAGGCTGGGCATTCCAGATCATCATAACTCACTGCTTAAAAAGAATTCTCATTTCCCTTCTAGTTCTTCTACCAATTATCTTAAATCTACATTCCCTGCTTACTGACCCTGCCTTCAGTGAATCATTTCTAACACAAGGCAGTAAAGGTGTCATTCTGCATGTTGAAATTAGTTGGAAGATACGATTTCAACAACTAAGTCCTGGTATAAAATATGTTTTCATTGAAAAATAGGATCTTACAGTACAGGCCTCTGGTTACTGACCCACTTGCTCAAGGAAACGGTTGCTCCCTGCTTGTTCTATCAAAACCCCTTATAATTTTGAATACCTGTATGAGATCTCCCCTTAACCTTCTCTATTCTGAGGAGAACAATCCCAGCTTCTCCAATCCCTCCAAATAACTGAACCCCCTCATCCCTGGTGTCCTCCTCGTAAATCCCCTCTAAACCCTCTCCAACGCCTTGACATCCTTCCTAAAGTGTGGTTTCCAGAATTGTACACAGTACTCCAACTGTAGCTGATTTGTAAAGGCTTAGCATGTCATACCTGCTTTGGTGTTCAATTCCCCGATTTACAACACCCAGTATTCCAGTATGCTTTCTTAACCACCTTATCAACATCCCCTGCCACCTTCAAAGATCTGTGAATATGCACCTCGGGACCCACTGTTCTTGCACCCACTCAAATTAGTACCATTTAGAGAATACTTCCAAAGTGCATCACTTCACACTTATCTGCATTAAACTGCATCTGCCTCTTATCTGCCCATGTCACCAGTTTCCCTCCTCCTAAAGTCTCACTGCTTACTACGTCATCAAGTTTTGTATCATCCACAACCTTGCCAATTGTACTCCCGATAACTCAAGTCCAATCCATTTATATAGCAAAAAAAAAGCAATGGTCCTAATGCTGAACTCTGCAGGGATGGGGTGGGACACTGCATCCTTCTCTCTGGTCAGACAAACATCCATTCACCACTACTCTCAGACTCCTATCCCTTAGCCAATTGTGTACCCAAGTTACCAGTATCTCTTTAATAGAACATTTTCTTGATCAGTCTGTTAGGTAACACTTGCTGAAATGTCTGTTCCAAGTCCACATACACAACATCTACTACACGACTGTCATCAGCCCTCTCCGTTGTTTCATCGAAGAACTGAACTTGCATTTATAATGATACCCTTCACGTCCTCAGGAGGTCCTGAAATGCTTCAGAGCCACTGGGTTACTTCTCAAGAGTAACTGCAGTTGTAATGTTGGGGAAAGTGCCACCCACAATTCTCCCTTCCACATCAGCGTACACTCACATCTGGTATAAAGGAAGGTTCCAGCATGCCAGCCTCCAGCCGTTTGAAGTTAATGCATTTGAAGAATGGATGTTCCTTCACCTCATTGGCTCCCTCTGCTTTGCAACCGAGTCGCTGCTTTGGATCTTTGGTAAGTAACTGAAAAGACAACACTTTTGGTCAAAAAAGAAGAAAGATGGCTGCGGAAGAGATCAACCTGGGGCTTCATCCTTGGGCCGTATATCACCCCTGACCAGGAAGTAAAGCTGGAGGCCTGTGACTCCCTATCTGCTAACGGAACTCAATGTTGACAAACAGGACCATCCCCATACCTCCAGTGACAACAGGCCTTGTTGAGCTGTCTTCTCAAACCCCTGGAACTCCTTCCCTCTCAGTTTTAACTTTCTCTGACAAAGCAATGAAGCTGGTCAAATCTCATTTACATATTTTCTGCTGGAAGGACTTAAAATTCGGCACACCTTTGCCAGCTTGGCGAGGTCATGGCTTGACAGGACCCAGAACCATGAGACATCCATCGTGGCTGCTTAGATACAAGACGACCTTGTCCATTTTCAACCCTCAACTCGTGATCGAAATGTCTGTTTTCCTGCACAAGTACTTCGTGCTAAATAGGAATTCACCCAACATTTGATGCTCGTTCAGGAATGCTACCTCAGTATTCCAAAGAAGTATCAGACATTTATATTAAAAATGGGCCAGTGTTTGGTGGGTTTAATTTGTCACTTTCTCCCAGGATTAGCTCCACTCTGAAATGCTAGAGTGGATGAAAAATTGTTTAGTCTGGAGCAGAAGTTTCCACTGGGATCCCATTCCTAGACAAGACAAATACTTGCCTAAACAGCAATCAGTATGAACGCCATCAAAGAGCACCATTTTCTGCCCCTTCAAATTTGAAGAGGATAGAGTACAGGCTAAGCGAACACACAGGATGCTACAACCTTTCACTTAAAGCTTTGTGTCTGTGTTTGTCCAAGAAACTATTTGCCTCTGCGTAATTCCTTTTGAGACCAGCTGAGGATCGAATTTACCAATTTATTTGTATCACATTAAAGCCTAAATATTCCAGCTTGCAATCAGCACACACAGCTCACCATCCGACAGACGTGCTGGGCGTCCTCTGTGAATTTGCTGCAATATGCCTCCTCCTCCTTTTGCACCCGTTTCTCCACCTCTTCCCGCTTCACTCTCTCTTTCCGAGTACGGAATGGTGAATGTCCGGCCGTCATCTCGTATATCAGGCAGCCTAGACCCCACCAGTCAGGGCTCACTGTGTACGGCTCGTTGTTTATCACCTCGGGAGCTAAAACCAGAGGGAGGGAAAGAGTCAAACATGCACTCAATTGAACAGACTTGCCCCGAAATGCAGATGCTTTCAGTGAACAGGACTTGTGTCATTTGCTGCAGGTTTCTAGGAACGCAGGAGGCTTTCGGGCCTCCTACACCTTTCAGTTAGATGATAGCTGATTTGCACCTCACCTCCAGATCTCTTGAAAACATTCCCAAAAAAAATGTATTCATCTTAGTCTTGGAATTCTAGCACTTCAAAGAACTGAAATTGTCCACCGGTGCACACTTGAACTGTGAAAAACCTGTATCTGCACTCGCACCAAGTCCCATTCATCCATCACCCTATCCTTTCTGAACGACACAGGCCCTGGCCTAGCAACACTTCAAATTTAAAATTCTCATCTTTGTGCGCAAATCCCTCCATGGTTTTACTCCCTCCCGATCTCTGTAATCTCCTACAGCCCCATAACCCTCCGAGATCTCGGAGCTCCTCCAAATCGGTCTTCAGTCCCAATGTCCCAAGAGTGGGTAACTCCCTCCTGAAGCACTGCTCCAGCCATGCACTGTCTCCCTGTTTCTATACTCACCAGCACATGGCATTGGGAGTGATTCTGAGATCATCACCTTTCAGGCCCTGTTTTAAAATCTAGCTGCCAGAACTTTATCCAAAGGAACTCGATACTTGGTCTACCTACGATATTGGTTTCAACATACACTTCTGTACTCCTCCAATTCTGGCCTGTTGAGCATCCCTGATTTTCATCGCTTCAGCACTGGTGCCCATGCTTTTAGCTGCCAAGGGCCTCAGTTCTGGAATTTCTTTCCTAAACCTCTCTGCCTATTTCTCTCTGCAGTATTTCACTTGCTGGAAAATGTTTCGGAATGTCCCGAGGTTGTAAAAGGAGCTATAAAAACACCAGTCTTTCCTTTCTCTCTAAGACACTCTCTCTCTGATGTGTAGTTAGTCCCTCCTGCCACCCAGTAAGCCTCTCTCTCCATCAGAAGTTTCTCATCTGCTGTTAACCTTGTCTTGAGTTACTGAGTCCAGGTGTTCTCACGACAAGCTGTCTTGCTATTGCAGACAGGAGCCGGGCAACCAGGTGAAGCAGAAGGAATTAGATGCAGTTGTCCAACAGCAGAATTGAATGCAGAGTAATTTCACATCTAATGCTGAAAACAAACCCGACACAGGTGGAGAGAAATCACAACTGTTTCCAAGTCCCCCAAGCATGTCTCTGGGTGACATCAGTCAGGACGCCAGTGAACACAGCTTTCTTTCTTCCCCACTGAGAATTGGCACTAATTCCCCATCGCAGTATGGGCCGAGTCACACTGAAGGCCTCAGGGTAAATTTGTTTAGGTGGGAGATGGAGGAGAGGAGGCAAGGCCCGAGTGTGAAGGTTTCCACCTGGTGGTACCATCAACTTCAGAGGCAAATCATAAAGCCTTCAAATCACTTGACACTTGCCGGAGAGCCGAGCCATCTGTTTTACAAGCTAACGGCAGGATTTAATCTAAATATGTAAATTGCACGCTCTTGGGTTGGGGAGAGAAAGGCTGTGGAAAGTCAGTGCTGCTTATAAACAAACCTTGAATGGTCCACGCAGTCAGTTAACAAACTCTGTGTAATGAAACCTTTTACAGGGACAAATATCAATAAATAAATGCCGCCAGCCGCACTGCTTTCCAAAAGCCTTAGTATACGTTGTGCAGATGTTTGCAAATATGACCTGGGACTGGGACCTGCTCACCCATGTATCCAACTGTTCCCACCCGACCGCGAATAGTTTCACCCTCTGGTATCATCACTGCCAATCCCAAATCCGATAATCGAATGTGCCCTGTTTAAAAAAAACACAAGAGATTTAACATGAGTGCCTGGTGACACTAGTTATTAATCAGAGTTTCATTCTGAAATCTCAACTTGCTCCAAGTCACAGGCCTGTTTGTAAAGATTCAGCACAGTGGGCACAAGCCCTGCAAGTGAGGGTAGCAAACACTGACACATACTAAGAACTTTGCAACTCTCTTCCACAACCAGCAGTTGAGGCGGGGTCAACTATTAATTTTTAAAACTGAGAATGTTAGATTTTTGTTAATCAAAGCTAGGAAGGGATATGGGGCAAAGGTGGGTAGATGGAGTTAGGTCGCAGATCAGCCACGATCTCACTGAATGGTGGAACAGGCTCAAGGGGCTGAATGGCCTCTGCCTGTTCTGTTGTTAAGTTTCTCACTTCCTTTGCTGGCGGTAGTGACTCATGCCCAGGGCATGGCTGAGACGGGAGGGGCCGTGGTCTGGTGAGGTGTGCCCGGATACGGCCCACAGATCCCCGCTGTTTTTCAGTGCCTTGTCCGAGTTGCAATTCTTTGTGAGAGCCCTGGAAGTTGGTGTTGGCGGGTACCTGCCCTCGCATGATAACCACCAGTGCTTTATCCAGACTCTGGAGCTGGATTGCCAGCCAATTTTCCCTGTTCATGCCCGGGGATGCAGTAGCCACCACCTCTGGTAGCAGCAGGTTTGAAGCCCCCCCACCCCGGTGAGATGGTGAATCTGCCCTGCGTCAGAGCTCCAATAAAGTGACTGTATATCTTTCATTTCTTATCCCGCTGTGTCACGGCAGATCTAACATGCTCTGATGACCCTGCCAACACTGCTAAGCCATACACAGCACGGATCTGGACAATCCAGTAACATTTCCCCATTGTTATGGCACTCATATAGATCATTTCCCTTCAAACAACATGGTCAAAGATGGGCCAATGGGAAAATTGTGCCAACAGTTCATGGCAAACTTCTGTGGCATGAAAATAGACAGCACTCTTTCACTACTCTCGAGGGACAGCCATTTAAAAACACAGTCAGGGAATACAGAGAGAAGAAACCAACCAGGTTCAGAAAGCGATAGAAATGGCACAGCTTTGTGTACAAGGCCAATCTCCCCTCATCAAGCAAGGAGGAAGAAGTAATGATTCCGCTATTTGTGTGAATGCTGCCTATTGTAACAAGTGGAGAGATAAATCCTTTCATTTCAGAGAGCGGGATGAAGGCCGGGGTCACGGTAATGCAGGTTTAGCTCTGCTCGAGAATGGATTAGGTTCGGGTCAGGCTCTGAGACACAGGGCAGGAGGTGCAGAACTTTTCAAGTCTAGCTTCGTCAGCTATGAGATGTAGCTTTGTTTTTGTACCAGTAAAACACATCCCACCACAAAGACTATGATAGGAGATTCTCAGCCCCAAACAATAATGAGACTCAATGCCATAAAGACAGTGAACAGGTCGTTACATTCACTTGGTTCCCATGGGACATGTGTGGCTTTTCCAGCATTGCCTGAGCAATTCTGCAAGGTACAAGGGAGAAGGAATCTGAAGAACAAGGCAAGGAGGAGAAAATAAGGTCCCCGATAAACCCAAGGAGGAGGCCAGAGAAAGGGAGAGAGAGAAAGCTGACAGTCCTTGTTCTGAAGCTTTTGCTAATATTCAGCGATGCCAAAATAACAAGCTCAGCAATATACATTAGCAAAGCCCATGTTCCCAGGACAGGAAAGCAATTTGATTTAGAGAAGTGGAAGCATGGTTTAAGATTATCTGGTGGACTGACCCACAGCATGCAGCGAAGGGTAGCTGCGAACAACAGTTAACGAACCCACTTGCCTCACTGAGAAGGCTTCCCAACTTCATCTAGGAAACCTTGCACAACACTCACCATTGTCATCGAGCAGAATGTTCTCTGGCTTCAGATCCCTGCAGAGGAAGAAAAAGCAGCAAAATGAGTTGGGCCCGCACACATCACATCACTGCAGTCTCCACATTACTAGATGGCTCAGCTCCAGTTTGGCATCCAGACAATTTCATGTACCTTGACATGTTTTATACTTTTCAAGTGTGAGACAAGTGGGACTCTCAAAATACAATGACACTTATTCCAGCAAGTAATTGCCTCTTTTACATTGTTCTTGTCATTTTCCATCCACATCTACTGGTTCCCCAGTGCCACTGCTCAGCTGAGAAGGCCTCGGAGAAACAATAATGTTAAATCTTTTGACAAAGTGCTTCACGTGTTGAAGAAACTTGCACAGTGGGAATCGATACCAGACCCAAAAGCACCAAGAGACTGAAACTGAATGAGGAGTCACTCAGTGTTGCCTCCACACCCTAAACTTTCCACTGATTATAGATGCTTTGGAAAGTTCATCCATGTCTATAGCTTCCCATGAGATTATCTGACATCGGACAGACTCTCCACCCTCCCCATCCAACTGAGTAATAATGAAACTATCGTGAAAGTTGCAGTAACATTTCAGGATTGTAGGTAATAACACATGCAGGTTTTGACGCTTGGGCAACTCACAACCTCCATACATCCGCCCAGGCATGCGCCATGGAGAGGTCACTCCATAGTCGCCTCATAGCGACCAAAACAACACGGAGGGCAGCAGCTACGAGTTAGAAGTCCAGCTCAATTGGCGTAGAGATTGGGAGCCACAGGTTGCCTTTGTCGGTGGGAGAGGTCATGGCATCTCACTGGACAGCTACCGCCCGCCTCAAACCGGGCAGCCCCGGTCAATAAGGTTCTGTCCCACCACAGTCCACCTGCTTCAATGGATGCTTGGAGCTGAGGATCATTGCCCAACAAGTGGACTGTAACACCGCACCAAACAGCACGACCAAAAAAGGAAAGAAGGTACCAGCCCTTCATTTTGCAAGCTCGAACGTCAGAACTGTGTGTCCTGGCCTGTCGGAAGACCTTACACAAATCAACGATTCTCGGAAGACCGCCATCATTAACAACGAGCTCAGTAGACTCAATGTGGATATTGCAGCACTTCAGGAGACACGCCTCCCTGCGAGCGGATCTCTAACAGAGCAAGACTACACCTTCTTCTGGCAGGGTAGGGATCCTGAAGAACCAAGACAGTATGGAGTGGGCTTCGCCAGAAACTCTTTGCTCAGCATGATAGAGCCACCCTCAAATGACTCGGAACGCATACTGTCCATCCGACTGCTCACCGCCTCTGGTCTAGTACAACTACTCAGCATCTATGCTCCAACACTCTGCTCCCCACCTGAAGCTAAAGACCAGTTCTTCGAGGAACTCCATAATATTAGTACCATCCCCAATACCAAACACCTGTTCCTGCTGGGGGACTTTAATGCCAGGGTTGGGGCCGACCATGACTCATGGCCCTCCTGCCTTGGGCGCTATGGCATTGGAAGGATGAATGAGAATGGACAGAGACTGCTTGAATTGTGTACCTATCATAACCTCTGCATTACCAACTCGTTCTTTCACACTAAACCTTGTCACCAGGTTTTTTGGAGGCACCCAAGATCACTTCGTTGGCACCAGCTGGACCTCATCGTCACAAGGTGAGCCTCTATAAACAGTGTCCAAATCACACGCAGCTTCCACAGTGCAGACTGTGACACCGACCACTCCCTGGTGTGCAGCAAGGTTAGGCTCAAACCAAAGAAGCTGCATCACTCCAAGCAGAAGGGCCGCCCGCGCATCAACACCAGCAGAATTTCACATCCACAGCTGTTAAATAAAGCTGAAAGAGCCCTTCAAAACACTCCCACAGGGGATGCTGAGACCAAGTGGGCCCACATCAGAGACGCCATCTATGACTCAGCTTTGACCACCTACGGCAAACGTGCGAAGAAAAACGCAGACTGGTTTCAATCTCAGAATGAACAGCTGGAACCTGTCATAGCCGCTAAGCGCACTGCACTGTTGAACTATAAGAAAGCCCCCAGCGAATTAACATCCGTAGCACTTAAAGTAGCCAGAAGCACTGCACAAAGAACAGCCAGGCACTGTGCAAATGACTACTGGCAACACCCATGTAGTCATATTCAGCTGGCTTCCGACACCAGAAACATCAGAGGAATGTATGATGGCATTAAGAGAGCTTTTGGGCCAATCATCAAGAAGATCGCCCCCCCTCAAATCTAAATCAGGGGACACAATCACTGACCAACGCAAGCAAATAGGGTGGAGCACTACCTAGAACTGTACTCCAGGGAGAATGTCGTCACTGATACTGCCCTCACTGTAGCCCAGTCTCTGCCAGTCATGGATGAGCTGGACAAACAGCCAACAAAATCGGAACTCAGTGATGCCATTGATTCTCTAGCCAGTAGAAAAGCCCCTGGGAAGGACAGCATTACCCCTGAAATAATCAAGAGTGCCAAGCCTGCTCTACTTTCATCACTCTACGAACTGCTTTGCCTGTGCTGGGATGAGGGAGCAGTACCACAGGACATGCGCAATGCCAATATCATCACCCTCTAAGAACAAGGGTGACCACGGTGACTGCAACAACAACCATGGAATCTCCCTGCTCAGCATAGTGGGGAAAGTCTTCGCTCGAGTCGTTTTAAACAGACTCCAGAAGCTGGCTGAGCGTGTCTACCCTGAGGCACAGTGTGGCTTTCGAGCAGAGAAATAATTATAATAACTTTTTAATGATAATTAAATAATTATTTCAACACCATTGACATGCTGTTCTC
Organism: Heterodontus francisci; assembly: GCF_036365525.1. Taxonomy (NCBI): domain Eukaryota; kingdom Metazoa; phylum Chordata; class Chondrichthyes; order Heterodontiformes; family Heterodontidae; genus Heterodontus; species Heterodontus francisci. The sequence goes on from NC_090417.1 coordinate 3,573,806, forward strand.
CCTTCACCAGCTACAGGAAAAATGCAGTGAACATCAGATGATCTCACCAAAGCCACTGACCTCATCAGCAGACGTGATCTCTTCAGACTACTAGAAAAGATCGGATGTCCACCAAAGCTACTAAGTATCATCAAGGGGAGGCGGTAGCGTAGTGGTATTGTCACTGGACTAGTAACCCAGAGACCCAGGGTATTGTTCTCGGGACATGAGTTCAAATCCCACCACAGAAGGTGGAATTTGAATTCAATTAATAAATTTGGAATTTAAAAAAAAAGCGAGTCTAATGATGGCCATGAAACCAGTGTCGATTGTTGTCCTTTAGGACCACTGTCCTTAAGGGAAGGAAATCTGCTGTCCTTACCTGGTCTGGCCTACATGTGACTCCAGACCCACAGCAATGTGGTTGACTCTTACATGCCCTCTGAAATGGCTTAAGCCACGCAGTTAGGGCAATTAGGGATGGGCAATAAATGCTGGCCTGGCCAGCAACGCCCACATCCCATGAATGAACAAACAAAAAAAAAAACCTCATTCCATGACAATACGAAAGGCACAATTCAGCATAGCAGTGCCTCATCAGACCCCTTTCCTATCCTGAGTGGCGTGAAACAAGGCTGTGTTCTCGCACCTACACTGTTTGGGATCTTCTTCTCCCTGCTGCTCTCACATGCGTTCAAGTCTTCAGAAGAAGGAATTTTCCTCCACACAAGATCAGACTGCAGGTTGTTCAACCTTGCCCGTCTAAGAGCGAAGACCAAAGTACGGAAAGTCCTCATCAGGGAACTCCTCTTTGCTGACGATGCTGCATTAACATCCCACACTGAAGAGTGTCTGCAGAGGATTGCGGCTGCCTGCAACGAATTTGGCCTTACCATCAGCCTCAAGAAAACGAACATTATGGGACAGGACACCAGAAATGCTCCATCCATCAATATCGGCCATCGCACTCTGGAAGTGGTTCCAGAGTTCACCTACCTAGGCTCAACTATCACCGGTATCCTGTCTCTTGATTCAGAAATCAACAAGCGCATGGGAAAGGCTTCCACTGCTATGTCCAGACTGGCCAAGAGAGTGTGGGAATATGGCGCACTGACACGGAACACAAAAGTCCGAGTGTATCAAGCCTGTGTCCTCAGTACCTTGTTCTACGGCAGAGAGACCTGGACAACGTATGTCAGCCAAGAGCGACGTCTCAACTCATTCCACCTTCACTGTCTCCGGAGAATCCTTGGCATCGGGTAGCAGGACCGTATCTCCAACGCAGAAGTCCTCGAGGCGGCCAACATCCCCAGCATATACACCCTAATGTGCCAGCTGCGCTTGAGATGGCTTGGCCATGTGAGCCGCATGGAAGATAGCAGGATCCCCAAAGACACATTGTACAGCGAGCTCGCCACTGGTATCAGACCCACCGGCCGTCCATGTCCCTGCTTGAAAGACATCTGCAAACGCGACATGAAGTCCTGTGACATTGACCACAAGCCGTGGGAGTCAGTTGCCAGCGATCGCCAGAGTTGGCGGGCAGCCATAAAGGTGGGGCTAAAGAGGGGTGAGTCGAAGAGACTTAGCAATTGGAAGGAAAAAAGACAGAAGCGCAAGGGGAGAGCCAACTGTATAAAAGCCCCGACAACCAATTTTATCTGCAGCGCCTGTGGAAGGGTCTGGCACTCTCGAATTGGCCTTTATAGCCACTCCAAGCGTTGCTCCGCAAACCACTGACCACCTCCAGGTGCTTACCCAATGTCTCTCGAGACAAGTAGGCCAGAGAGAGAGAGAAGAGGTGGGGATAATAACACAGAAACCTTGGAGGTCCCTTAGTTTCAAGACTGCTAACCATGAGCCCTTAATTAAGGAGATCCTGCCCATCAGTGGTAGCCCTCTCTGATCTTCATAGCTCGGTTGTGACATCACCTCTCTGAGCTGAAGACGACAGACAATCTCAAAGGGGCAATGAAACATTTTCTTCAATGATATGTTAGCAGTAAAACAATGATATCAGAAAGATCAGCATCACCTATAATCAGGGTCCCCGCCAACAGGTGGGAAGAGGGTCTTGCACAGAAATCTAAGTTCCATCATCTGGCCTTGACGTTCAGAAATGTTTCACTTGATGAACACAGCAGGCTGAAGACAAAGACAAAATACTGCAGCTGTTGAAAAGCTGAAAAAGTAACAGAAAATGCTGCAAATACTCAGCAAGTAGGGGCAGCATCTGTGGAGAGAGACACACAGAGCTATTGTTTCAGGTTTTGTCTTCGCGTCAGTAAAGTGTGTCCCTACAGATAGATTTTAACAAGAAATGACCAGTGTTAGCCAAACCCCAGAGTACGCCAGCCAGCTGCAGGGAACGTTGCTGGTGATCCCACTGTTATTGGCACTGAGCTGGGTGGATGCCACGAACTGGAGGTCAGACTGCAGTTAACCACTGCTGATGCAATGATACACATTGCTCGACTGTGCCCTTTGATGGGATTCCACTGGAGTCGGTACTACGCCAACTCAAGTGGCAGAGTTACTCAGGTAGGGTCTTCAGTCTCATTGCAAGCAGAGCAGCCAAACTATTCATCAAGTACCAGAGGAACCCAGTTAAAAAACTCTTCTTGGAGTCGGCCAATGGACAATTAAGCTGTGGATTAAGTTATCATCGGAGGAGCTTAAAAGATAAAGTTGAGGTTTTCAATTATGTTCAGCCATAGGCCATCTCCTCCAGTCAACCTCAATGAGGATTAGGACTTTGTTACGACCAGATGAGAAGCAGTCCAGGGGGCTCCCTCTCAGCCTTTGCCTGGTTTAACCGCAATAGGGTTTAATTTTTAAAACATTGTGTTTTCAGCTCCCCCTTTAGTGAATCCTTGACTTACAGTTGGAGCAGTGAACAAAGAAATCAAACAGGTTTCCTTAGATTTAAACAAGAAAGGCAGAAGTTTATTCATCTTAAACTCTAATCCAGTTAACTTTGATGAATATGCGATGCGACCACACTAGCATGCAGATAGAGACAGAAAAAGTTAAAGGAATAAAGAGGAAAAGTTTGAGGCAATTTCTGGTCGTTACAGTCCTTTAAGTTCAATGTGGAGTCTTTGACTGCTGATAAGTCTTGGACTTGGCTGAGGCCCAGTTCACACTTCAACTTGTTCCGATGCAGGAGTCTTTTCTCTCGAAGGTTAGGTGCCTTCCGTGAACTGGTGGGGGGCAGAGGGGGGAGGGAGGCAGGGGGACAGAGGGGGGGGGGGCAGGGGGACAGAGGGAGGGGGCAGGGGGACAGAGGGAGGGGGCAGGGGGACAGAGGGAGGGGGCAGGGGGACAGAGGGAGGGGGCAGGGGGACAGAGGGAGGGGGCAGGGGGACAGAGGGAGGGGGCAGGGGGACAGAGGGAGGGGGCAGGGGGACAGAGGGAGGGGGCAGGGGGACAGAGGGACAGGGAGAGAGGCTTCCTTGTTCCAGCTTCAATTGCAAACTGCCTTCTGCATTCAAACTGGCCTGTGACGAGTTCAAAAAAACCTGAACCAGCCAGTTAGTCATCTGACCAGCTGATTTAGCCCTTTGCCTCTCTCTGGGTTTCATCTGATAGCTCAAAAGGAACACCAATGATGGAATAAGAGCCTTTATTGTTATGACAAGTTAAACAAGTTATCTTGCAGACCCCCACCTGCCAGGAATGATGGCCTGTTTGTATGCTGTTCTATGAGAGGGAAAATACTGATTTAAATTTCCCCTCATTTCAAGTTTGGGAAGATACTCAGGCCAGTGATCATAAAACTCTGCACTCAACTCTACTCAAAGCCATTTACCCCAGTGAAGAACTCTCTGCTTGTCTGACAGGTGGAGCTCTGAAAATTCTGCCCTCAAAAAGCATCAGTCCCTCAGGAGGGAGTGATTGTTTAGAAATTACAAACAAGGAAAGAGGCTACTTGGCTCAATCAATCCCCACTCGTGTGTTACAACCGCGTTTGGTTTATTCAGTAATTCAGTTTTTAATTCGCTGACCGAAAAAATAAAAATAAAGCCTTTGCAAGTTACGTTGCTGACAAATGGGGTCTTCCAATGTCGAAACAGTCCAAGGTCGCTTGAAGTCTTCAAAGTGGTCCGATGAAAAAAAAATGTCCTTCCAAGATACAAATTCAGCAGTCCAGCTGTTGCAGCATAAACTGTCCCTTCAGTGACAAACACAGCAATACTGATACTTTAAGAAAGCAAATCTTTTCTCATTTTCTTCAGGAATTAATTTGGCTTGTTGCTTGGTAGAATCTTGAGAGAGAAAACACAGCTTCGCTTTGCAGAATTTTGCAAGAGAAATAACACAGCTCCTTCAGTTCAAATCGCATCAGAACTCTGATCAAACCAGTCTGTGCCAGCACTTTTCAAAAGTCAAAATGCAACATTGAATCACATGACCTCTTTCTTGCTGCAGTTGCTTGGCAACCAGAATGCACTCTGGCAGACTGAATCTCTGGAACTTTCTGTCTCAAAGGTGCATTGATCTTTTTACAGTCTTAAAGACATACACGATATTTCCGAGGAGAATAAAACAAGACCTCATCACGTTTCATCCTCCACAGAAACGGCATGCTGAACCCCTGCCTTGCTCCCCCACCCAACCTTTTCAAGACTTCTGCCCCTCAATCACCCATCCAAAGAATTCTTAAATGTTGCCCATTTAGCAAGGAAGGATCACCATTGGTAAACAAGCAACTACTAACAGATACTTCATGTCCATATTAACTCGTGCTTGAAAGATGTGAGTGGAAACAGTTCCAACGTAGTCCCGAAACGCCCTCCAAAACCCAGGATATCAACAATGTGAAGAGAAAATTAAGTATCGTGTCTGGTGTAATAAGGCAATGATGGATACAATAGGTCGGTGGGATTGATCCATCAAAACAGGACAGGACTTTGGAGCTAGTGGACTTGTTATTCTATTCAGCTACACTGGACGACACTACACATTACCGTAGGAGGAAGAATTCTTGGAGTGCATACAAGATGGCTTTCTGCACCAATACGTTGAGGAACCAACGAGAGAACAGGCCATCTTTGACTGGGTATTGTGTAATGAGAGAGGAATAATTGACAATCTAGTGGTGGGAGACCCCTTGAGGATGAGCATCCATAATATGATGGAATTCTTCATCAAGATGGAGAGTGACGTAGTTGATTCTGAGACTAGGGTCCTGAATCTTAGTAAAGGAAACTACTAAGGTATGAGGCGTGAGTTGGCCATGACGGATTGGGAAACGTTACTTGAAGGGATGATGGTGGATAGGCAATGGCAAACATTTAAAGAGTGCATGGATGAACTGCAACAATTGTTTATCCCTGTCTGACGCAAAAGTAAAACAGGATAGGTAGCCAAACCATGGTTTACCAGGGAAATTAGAGATAGCATTAGATCCAAGGAAGAGGCATATAAATTCGCCAGAAAAAAACAACAGATCTGAGGATTGGGAGCAGTTTAGAATTCAGCAAACGAGGACCAAAGGATTGATTAAGAAGGGGAAAATAGTGTATGAGTGCAAGCTTGCGGGGAACATAAAAACTGACTGTAAAAGTTTCTATAGGTATGTGAAGAGAAAGAGATTGAAGACGACAAATGTAGGTCCCTTACAGTCAGAAACGGGGGAATTTATTATGGGGAACAAAGAAATGGCTGACCAACTAAATGCATATTTTAGTTCTGTCTTCACAAAAGAGGACCTAAATATCATACCAGAAATGTTGGGGAACGCAGGGCTTAGTGAGAGAGAGGAACTGAAAGAAATCAGTATTAGTAGAGAAATGGTGTTGGGGAAATTGATGGGATTGAAGGCCGATAAATCCCCAGGGCCTGATGGTATGCATCCCAGAGTACTTAAGGAAGTGGCCCTAGAAATAGTGGATGCATTAGTGGTCATCTTCCAAGATTCTATAGACTCTGGAACAGTTCCTACAGATTGGAGGGTAGCTTATGTTTAAAAAGGGAGGTAGAGAGAAAGCAGGGAATTATAGACCAGTCAGCCTGACGTCAGTAGTGGGGAAAATTCTAGAGTCCATTATCAAAGATTTTATAGCAGAGCAGTTGTAGAATCGGACAGAGTCAGCATGGATTTACGAAAGGGAAAGCATGCTTGACAAATCTACTAGAATTCTTTTTGGATGTAACTAGTAGAGTTGATGAGGGGGAGCCAGTGGATGTGGTTTATTTGGACTTTCAGAAGGCTTTCGACACAAGAGATTAGTGTGCAAAATTAAAGCGCATGGGATTGGGGTAGTGTATTGTGATGGATAGAAAATTGGTTGGCAGACAGGAGACAAAGAGTAGGGACGAATGTGTCTTTTTCCGAATGGCAAGCAGTGACTAGTGGGGTACCGCAGGGATCGGTGCTTGGACTCCAGCTATTCACTATGTATATTACGGATTTAGATGAGGGAACTAAATGTAATATCTCCAGATTTGCAGATGACACAAAACTGGGTGGGAGGGTGAGTTGAGGAGGAGGATGCAGAGAGGCTTCAGGGTGATTTGGACAAGTTGAGTGAGCGGGCAAATGCATGGCAGATGCAGTATAATGTGGATAAATGTGAGGTTATCCACTTTGGTAGCAAAAACAGGAATGCAGATTATCTGAACAGCTATAAACTGAGCGAGGGGAATATGCAGTGAGACCTGGGTGTTCTCAAACACCAGTCGCTGAAGGTAAGCATGCAGGCCCAACAGGCGGTAAAAAAGGCAAATGGCATGTTGGCCTTCATAGCAAGAGGATTCGAGTACAGGAGCAGGGATGTCTTGCTGCAATTATACAGGGCCTTGGTGAGGCCACACCTGGAATATTGTGTGCAGTTTTGGTCTCCTTATCTGAGGAAGGATGTTCTTGCTATAGAGGGAGTGCAGCGAAGGTTTACCAGACTGATTCCTGGGATGGCGGGACTGATGTATGAAGAGAGAATGAGTCGGTTAGGATTATATTCGCTGGAGTTCAGAAGAGTGAGGGGGGATGTCATAGAAACCTATAAAATTCTAACAGGACTTGACAGGGTAGATGTAGGAAGGATGGTTCCCGATGGTGGGGGAGTCCAGAACCAGGGGTCATAGTCTAAGGATACGGGGTAAACCTTTCAGGACTGAGATGAGGAGAAATGTCTTCACCCGAAGAGTGGTGAGCCTGTGGAATTCACTACCGCAGAAAGCAGTTGAGGCCAAAACATTGTATGTTTTCAAGAAGGAGTAAGATGGGGTGAAAGGGATCAAAGGATGTGGGGGGAAAGCGGGAACAGGTTACTGAGTTGGATGATCAGCCATGATCACAATGAATGGCAGAGCAGACTCGAAGGGCCGAATGGCTTACTCCTGCTCCTATTTTCTATGTTTCTATGGACTTGGGAATTCACCAACAACTGTATGTAGCTTTGGTGTGAATTTAAGGATTGCAGCCACACTTACCGGTATGCAATCCCTTCCCGATGAAGGTGATCTAAGCCACAGCAGATCTGAGCAGCGTAAAACACAACTCGCTCCTTTTCGAAGCCTGGGTTTCCCATGCTGTAGATGTGGAACTTCAAATCCCCTCCATTCATAATGGTTAAGACTAAACACAGTGCATCTTTTGTCTCATATGCATATGCTAAGCTGACCTGGAAAAGGAAACGTTAAGAAATAAAAACGTCCATGAATCACCAAGAATAGGTGACAGATATGCAGAGTACATACGAACATATGAATTAGGAGGAGTAGGCCACTCGGCCCCTCGAGCCTGCTCCGCCATTCAACAAGATCATGGCTGATCTGATTACAACCTCAATTCCACATTCCCACCTACCGACTCTTAGAATAAATTTCTCGTCATCTCGGTCTTAAATGGGTGACCCCTTATTTTTAAACAGTGACCCCTAGTTCTAGATTCTCTCACAGGAGGAAACATCCTTTTCACATCCAACCTATCCCTCAGAATCTTATATGTTTCAATCAAGTCGCCTCTTACTCTTCGAAATTCCAGCGGATACAAGGCTAGCCTGTCCAACCTTTCCTGATAAGACAACCTGCCCATTCCAGGTACGTCTCGTAATCCTTCTCTGAACTGCTTCCAACACATTCACATCTTTCCGATGGTCCTATCAATACCAGTGACATAAGGGGATATGAGGATAGTGTGGGAAAAAGGCATTGAAGTGGATGATCAACCATGATTGTGTTGAATGGTGGGGCAGACTCGATGGGCTGAATAGCCGACTCCTGTTCCCATGTTCCTTAAATAAGGAGGCTAATACTGTATACAGCACTCCAGATGTGGTCTCACCAATGCCCTGTATAGCTGAAGCATAACCTCTCTACTTTTGTATTCAATTCCCCTCGTAATAAACAATAACATTCTATTAGCTTTCCTCATTACGTGCTGTACCTGCATACTAACCTTTTGCAAATCATGCACGAGGACACCCAGATCCCTCTGCATCTCAGAGCTCTGCAATCTCTCACCATTTAGACAATATGCTTCGTTTTTATTCTTCCTGCCAAAATGGACAATTTTACAGTTTCCCACATTATACTCCATTTGCCAGGTCTTTGCCCACTCATTTGACCTATCTATATCCCTTTGTAGTGTAGCCTCATGTCCTCTTCACAAGTTACTTTCCTACCTCTCTGTGTCATCAGCAATTTTAGCAACCATACCTTTGGTCCCTTCATCCAAGTCATTTATATAAATTGTAAATACTTGAGGCCCCAGCACTGATCCCTGTGGCACACCACTCGTTACATCTTGACAATCAGAAAATGACCCATTTATGCCTACTTTCTGTTTCCTGTTGGCTCGCCAATCTTCTATCCATGTTTAACCCATTCATCACACACTTGGGGATGATCAACATGGACAGCACTCCATTCCCGGGAATACCCAGCGACTAACACACTCCAATCTCAGAAATACCCAGCAACTAACACACTCCAATCTCAGAAATACCCAGCAACTAACACACTCCAATCTCAGAAATACCCAGCGACTAACACACTCCAATCTCAGAAATACCCAGCGACTAACACACTCCAATCTCAGAAATACCCAGCAACTAACACACTCCAATCTCAGAAATACCCAGCGACTAACACACTCCAATCTCAGAAATACCCAGCAACTAACACACTCCAATCTCAGAAATACCCAGCAACTAACACACTCCAATCTCAGAAATACCCAGCAACTAACACACTCCAATCTCAGAAATACCCAGCAACTAACACACTCCAATCTCAGAAATACCCAGCAACTAACACACTCCAATCTCAGAAATACCCAGCGACTAACGCACTCCAATCTCAGAAATACCCAGCAACTAACACACTCCAATCTCAGAAATACCCAGCAACTAACACACTCCAATCTCAGAAATACCCAGCAACTAACACACTCCAATCTCAGAAATACCCAGCAACTAACACACTCCAATCTCAGAAATACCCAGCAACTAACACACTCCAATCTCAGAAATACCCAGCAACTAACACACTCCAAACTCAGAAATACCCAGCAACTAACACACTCCAATCTCAGAAATACCCAGCAACTAACACACTCCAATCTCAGAAATACCCAGCAACTAACACACTCCAATCTCAGAAATACCCAGCAACTAACACACTCCAATCTCAGAAATACCCAGCAACTAACACACTCCAATCTCAGAAATACCCAGCAACTAACACACTCCAATCTCAGAAATACCCAGCAACTAACACACTCCAATCTCAGAAATACCCAGCAACTAACACACTCCAATCTCAGAAATACCCAGCAACTAACACACTCCAATCTCAGAAATACCCAGCAACTAACACACTCCAATCTCAGAAATACCCAGCAACTAACACACTCCAATCTCAGAAATACCCAGCAACTAACACACTCCAATCTCAGAAATACCCAGCAACTAACACACTCCAATCTCAGAAATACCCAGCAACTAACGCACTCCAATCTCAGAAATACCCAGCAACTAACGCACTCCAATCTCAGAAATACCCAGCAACTAACACACTCCAATCTCAGAAATACCCAGCAACTAACATACTCCAATCTCAGAAATACCCAGCAACTAACATACTCCAATCTCAGAAATACCCAGCAACTAACATACTCCAATCTCAGAAATACCCAGCGACTAACACACTCCAATCTCAGAAATACCCAGCAACTAACACACTCCAATCTCAGAAATACCCAGCGACTAACGCACTCCAATCTCAGAAATACCCAGCGACTAACATACTCCAATCTCAGAAATACCCAGCAACTAACACACTCCAATCCCGGGAATACCCAGCGACTAACATACTCCAATCTCAGAAATACCCAGCAACTAACACACTCCAATCTCAGAAATACCCAGCAACTAACATACTCCAATCTCAGAAATACCCAGCAACTAACATACTCCAATCTCAGAAATACCCAGCAACTAACACACTCCAATCTCAGAAATACCCAGCAACTAACACACTCCAATCTCAGAAATACCCAGCGACTAACACACTCCAATCTCAGAAATACCCAGCAACTAACACACTCCAATCTCAGAAATACCCAGCAACTAACACACTCCAATCTCAGAAATACCCAGCAACTAACACACTCCAATCTCAGAAATACCCAGCAACTAACACACTCCAATCCCGGGAATACCCAGCGACTAACGCACTCCAAACCCGGGAATACCCAGCGACTAACGCACTCCAATCTCAGAAATACCCAGCAACTAACACACTCCAATCTCAGAAATACCCAGCAACTAACACACTCCAATCTCAGAAATACCCAGCAACTAACACACTCCAATCTCAGAAATACCCAGCAACTAACACACTCCAATCTCAGAAATACCCAGCAACTAACACACTCCAATCTCAGAAATACCCAGCAACTAACACACTCCAATCTCAGAAATACCCAGCAACTAACACACTCCAATCTCAGAAATACCCAGCGACTAACACACTCCAATCTCAGAAATACCCAGCAACTAACACACTCCAATCTCAGAAATACCCAGCATCTAACACACTCCAATCTCAGAAATACCCAGCGACTAACACACTCCAATCTCAGAAATACCCAGCGACTAACACACTCCAATCTCAGAAATACCCAGCGACTAACACACTCCAATCTCAGAAATACCCAGCAACTAACACACTCCAATCTCAGAAATACCCAGCAACTAACATACTCCAATCTCAGAAATACCCAGCAACTAACACACTCCAATCTCAGAAATACCCAGCAACTAACACACTCCAATCTCAGAAATACCCAGCAACTAACACACTCCAATCTCAGAAATACCCAGCGACTAACATACTCCAATCTCAGAAATACCCAGCAACTAACATACTCCAATCTCGGGAATACCCAGCGACTAACGCACTCCAATCCCGGGAATACCCAGAGACTAACACACTCCAATCCCGGGAATATGCAGTGGTTAACACGCTGTAACCTGTGTGGTATTCGCGATTAGTGCACTCTAATTTGTGCAGTACCCATGCAGAAACTCTTATTAGTTATGTGCAAACTTTTTATTTGGTGTTATTTATCAAGAGTAGTTCAATGAGAAAATACTTACTACAAATCTGCTATTTACTTTTTCTAATATTTGTTTCTCATTCAATGCCATAGTCTCTCCTTTCCTTTTTTTGATTCTTTTCTTCTCTAGTTTCTTGCATGCATACATTTTGCCAGTTGCTCTGACTTGACAGGCACAGACCTGAGTAACAGAAGAGTAAAAATACGATCAATTCTGATCATGTCACATATTGAAAGGGAGACATACCAGAACACACCACCAACAAAGAGGTCACCATTATAAACCATTGGTGCATGACAGCTGGAGAAAAAGCTCACTTCAATTCTTCAACTGAGGTTGACACAAGAGGAAACGACTCTTCATTTAAAACACACAATATCAGCTGCATGTTCCCAATGTATAGCACATGGTTTAGAGAAAGATCACACACAGGACCTGCAGTGAGGGCATGCTGTTACACACAATGGACATTTGGTGATTCTGCTGAAGGGTTAGAACACAAGGTAAAAATTAAGCAGTTCGGAATAAAAAGGACAGGTTGTGTAACATCACTTCACACTGAGCAGTGGACTGAATGATCAGGGACTGTCTCCAAAGTGCACAATGGGAAACAGAAAGAAGCATCAAGGGATCGTTGAGAAGTTGATGCTGATCTATTGAATGGACCTGTTGGAACCAAGGTCAACTTGCTTTTAAGAGGGTCTTTCCCCCTGCACATTGGATTCACAGGGAACTCCTTCCCAAACCTGTGCTAGGAGCTGTGCATGCTTGGTGCTGGAGTGAGACACTTCACAGTTGCTCATTTTCACCATCACTTCCTAACTGAATTCTCAGCTGCTGCCGTCCTCAGCTACAGCAGCTTAGACTTGGACATTATTCTGCATTTCCCATGTCCTAACTCTCTGGGCCAAGGGGTGGGGGGGGCGGGGCGGGGGGTGCTCTGCTGGCTGGGACAGCATTTGTCACCCATCCCTAATTGCCCTTGAGAAGGTGGTGGTGAGCTGCCTTCTTGAACAGCTGCAGTCCATGTGGGGTAGGTATACCCTCAGTGTTGTTAGGAAGGGAGTTCCAGGATTTTGACACAGCGCCAGTGAAGGAACGGCAATATAGTTCCAAGTCAGGATGGTGTGTGGCTTGGAAGGGAACTTGCATGTGGTGCCTGCTGCCCCTGTCCTTCTAGTTGGTCACAAGTTAGAAGTCCACACATGGACTTGATGGGCTGAATGGTCTCCTTCTATGTCATAACTGACTCGATGAGATGTTCGGGATGAGGGTTGACTTGGCTGGGTGTGCCTTTGTCTTTTCCAGTGCTACAGTCAATGCCAGGTGGTCCACCGGTTTTAATCTTAATGAACCTCTTTTGTACTGGTTTCAATACAACCGAGCGGCTTGCTAGGCCATGTCAGAGGGCAGTTAAGAGTCAAGCACATTGCTGTGGGTCTGGAGTCAGATGTAGGTCAGACCAGGTAAGGGCATCAGATTGCACATTCGTGAACCTGACAATCCGCTCTGTAGTTTCATGGTCACCATTACTAATATTAGTTTTTTTTTTAAATTCTGGATTTTATTTCATGAATTGAATTTATATTCTTCAGCTGCCGTAGTGGGATTTGAATTCGTATCTTGGGATTAGTCTGGGTCTCTGGATCACCAGGCAAGCAACATCACCACTCTGCTACCATTCCATGGTGCTGGAATTGCATTGCTTCATTCTGCCATTGCTCGCACATGATTTTACTTCAAACTATTGAAAATCCACAGTGCACTGGAGCTCAGCCTCATTCCGTGCTATTCACTACTCACCTCGCCAAAGCCTCCTTTCCCCAATACCCTGTACTGTCTGAAAGTGTCTTTGGTAATGGCCTGCCTGGAGGAAAAAAGGAAAGCAGCAAGAAAATTTAAAAAAAATCCATCGATTTTGTAGCTTTTACACAAATTTCCATTTCCTCTTCAAGCAGAACCCGAGTGAGGATCAGCAGTGGATTTTGGAACTCACTGTGCAACTCACTGAGCGAAGCCCTGGGCTATGTTGCCTTCAAATTGTCTGCTGAAATAGCGTCATTTCCCATGTCCAGAAAGAATGAAAATCACGGCAGATTCAGCAACTAAACTGCAGCTGAAGCGGGACATGGCAAAATTCAGCAACTCCAAGGACGTATTTTTAGAATTCAACACTGGAATCCAATCCATCAGCCTCTGAAGCACTGTGTCCATGCCACACTGCCAGATTTGTTAAGATTGAGAAGCATCAAGGTTACCAGCCCCACCACGCACCCCGATCCCAAATTGTTTGGTGCAGTTGCCTCCAGACTTGGCTTGTGCAGCAGATAACGCTGGAGTTCCTGTGTCTGTGAATTGGAATTTGGAAGAGCACCCATCACAAGGCTGTGTGCCTACCACTCTCACACCACACTCCCAATAACCTTAACAAAACTTCTTCCGCAACAGTCTAACCTCCGTCCCCACACCCACACCCCACCCCCGACTGCCTTCAAGCCTGCTTTTCACGGCTTGAGTTAATTGGGATCTAATCATTCCTTTCTCAGCATGGCATCCACTAAACAAAGGGGAGGATCAACATCCTGATTCTGGCAAGTTGTGCCTTGCACTGTCAGCCTGCCGGGAACCAGCAGAGAAATGCTGACACAAGGCAAATGGGTTAACTTGGATCTTTCAGCAGAAACTTCATTTGTCCCACTATAAATTTCTCCCTGAACACAATCCTCAGGCTGAATGAGAGGGCAAGTTGCTGATTTATGTTTGTCAGGCGAATTTCCTCTCCCTGTTGGTCACAGAACAAGTGTCTTGGTCCAACACCTCTGCTCTGCAGCTTAAAATCTAATACCAGATAACCTCCCAGCGAGAATGTTGGTGCTAGAAACATCGAAAAAAAATAGCAGCAGGAATAGGCCATTTGGCCCTTCGAGCCTGCATTGCCATTCAATATGATCACGGCTGATCAGCCAAAATCAGTACCCTGTTCCCCCCTTCTCCCCATATCCCTTTAGCCCTAAGAACTATATCTAACTCTTTAATGATTTGGCCTCAACTGCTTCCTGTGGTAGAGAATTCCACAGGTTCACCACTCTCCGGGTGAAGAAATCTCTCCTCATCTCAGTCCTAAATGGCTTAGCCCTTATCCTTCGACTGTGACTCCCGGTCCTGGACTCCCCTGCCATCGGGAACATCCTTCCTGCATCTAGTCTGTCCAGTCCTGTTAGAATTTTGTAGGTTTCTATGAAATCCTCTCTTATTCTCCGAAACTCTAGCAAATACAAGCCTAATCGACTCAATCTCTCTTCATACTTCAGTCCTGCCATCCCAGGAATCAGTTTGGTGAACCTTCGCTGCACTCCCTCCATAGCAAGAACATCCTTCCTCAGATAAGATCAAAACTGCACACAATATTCCAGATGTGGTCTCACCAAGGACTTGTATTTTTTTTTTAAATTCATGCATGGAATATGAGCGTTGCTGGCCAGGCCAGCATTTATTGCCCATCCCTAATTGACCTTGAGAAGGTGGTGGTGAGCTGCCATCTTGAACCGCTGCAGTCCATGTGGGGCAGGTACACCCATAGTGCTGTTAGGAAGCGAGTTCCAGGATTTTGATCCAGTGACAGTGAAGGAATGGTGATATAGTTCCAAGTCAAGATGGTGAGAGACTTGGAGGGGAACTTGCAGGTGGTGGTGTTCCCATGCATCTGCTGCTCTTGTCCTTCTAGGTCGTGGGTTTGGAAGGTGCTGTGGAAGGAGCCTTGGCAAGTTGCTGCAGTGCATCTTGTAAATGGTACACACTGCTGCTACTGTGCATCGGTGGTGGAGGGAGTGAATGTTTAATGTCGTGGATGGGGTGCCAATCAACAACGTAATAAGGTGGTTTAATCCTCTCGTCCCAGAAATGATAAAATTAGAACAAACTACCAGCCCTTCACAAATGAGGTGGCTGATCCAATGAGATGGAACAGACTACCAGAAATTTCTTGTAACTCCACCTTCAACTATGCTCACCTTTCCAACCACTTCCACTGCAGAAAACGATCAAAATACATACTTTCTTGGTATTCCGTAAACGGTGCTCCACTGAGGTACTGATGAGGAGCCCTGTTCCAAACAAAACAATCAACATTTAGTCAATGACAAAGCCAGCAAAGACAGTTCATTCAATGTGATCTTGAAGTAGAATATAAGAAATAGGAGCAAGAGTACATCATGTGGGCCCCTTCAGCCTGCTCCACCATTCATCATCATGTCTGATCTTCTGCCTCCACTCCACGTTCCTGCCCGCTTTCCATTTCCCTCAATTCCCTGAGAGACCAAAAATCTCTCTATCTCAGTCTTAAATATATTCAATGATGGAGCATCCACAACCCTCTGGGGTAGAAAATTCCAAAGATTCACAACCCTTTGAATGAAGAAATTTTTCCTCATCTCAGTCTGAAATGATCGGCCCCTTATCCTGAGACTGTGTCCCCATGCTTTAGATTCCCCAGCCAGGGGAAACAACCTCAGTGTCTATCTACCCTGTCCAGCCCCTTCAGAATCTGTATGTTTCAATGAGATCACCTCTCATTCTTCTAAACCCCAGAGAGTATAGGCCCAATTTACTCAGCCTCTCATCAGAAGACAACCTTCTCTCATCCCAGGAACCAATCTAGTGAACCTTTGCTGTGCCAGCTCCAAGGCAAGTATATCCTACCTCAGATATGGAAACTAAAACTCCATACAGTATTCCAGGGGTGGTCTCACCAAAGCCCTGTTCAGCTGTAGCAAGACTTCTTTATCCTTGGACTCCAATCTTGCAATATAGGCCAACATGTCATTTGCCTTCTGAATTGCTTGTTGTACCTGCATGCTAACTTTGTGTTCCTTTTATGAGTACATCTAAGACTCACTGAACATTTAGAAGTTGCTTGACTTTTCAGCAAGATTCTGCTTTTCTGCTAATTCCCAACGTGAGAGCGCTGTCTTTGGGATCGCGGTTCCTGCTTGCTCTGTGAAGATCACAACAGACTAACTGGTCATTCATCTTGTGGGGTTTTGCTGTGTACCATTCGTTATTGTATTTACTTGCTAAATAGCAATGACCACTTCAAAAGTGACTCAGAGGTGTGAGAGGTGGGACATCCGAAGAATATTCAAGGCTCTATACAAACACAAGATTTTCTGTACAGTCAAAATAAAACTGCTAAATACATGCAGACAAGAAGTGGAAATGATACTTTGGGATATTCCATGTGGTGCAAATCTTTTATTATAATTTCTGCGCACTTCACAAAGCAAGAAGTGGTGGTATTTTGAACTGAATTAGTGGTAAATGACAGTAATTCTGCCTGTGACTAACGCAACTTCACAGAGGGGGAGCAAACACTCTGCAAACACTATTTTGGTAACTGAAATAATTCATCAGACGACATGCTTCCCAGGAAATGTCCTTGGAAAAGCCTGATATTCTACTTAGCATGAAATTCGGAAGTTAGGGCAAGTGTCACAATGAACTTTTTCACCACTGGGTTCAAATGAGCAATTAACAAGGACTGAAGACGACAACAAAAGGCAAATTTTGCTCCTCGGTGATAAAAGCAGTTAGCAGTTCATTGCCTTCCCTATATGAAGTCAGGAACAGGTGTACTGTGCACATTAGGACGTGTCCTTTCACCTTGCAGGTCTAGTTTTGGATTACAGCCCAAAGCTGAGGGATCAAAGTCTCTTTGCTCATAGCTGGAAAGCTCCATGTATACGGAGTTTGACAAAAATCCAATATCTGCAGCCACAATCCCAAAACACAAAACTATGGGACACTAACTTGTCAGTCGCACTGAGGCACTGCAGGGATTGTTGGCCTGGGCTGTGCCACGGCACAATTTACACTCACCTGAAGGGCAGTCGGAGCCTTGGTTTAACATCTCATTCGAAAGACAGCACCTCCGACAGTGCAGCACTCCCCCAACTCTGCACTGAACTGTCATCCTTGATTATATGCTCAAATCTCTGAACCCATAACCTTCCAACCTACTGAGTTAAGGCTGACACCTCTTCAATTCTACACTTAGAATGTGATGTAATCTAACCTAATACACCACGTGACATCCCAGACCAGCCAGCATTGGGCCCATTAGTGCTAATTTGGTGCTGTGACAATGAATAACAGAGATAAAAGCATTGTTTTTTTAAACAAAATGCACTACTGTAAAACGCAAATCAAAAGTCAAAGGAGAATAAACATTCAACATGCAAAGTGTTTGATGCTGCATCGTCACCCAAAGCAACTCAACAGTATATCACTACCTTTCAATCAGGCCTGCTCCAATGCAGACAGATGGAGTATAAACTCTGACAGTACTCACTTTAAGCAGTCGCTGAAGATGTCTTTGCAAGGGCACTTGTCAAGGCTTTCGATGCACTGTTTGATGTGGGACTCACTAATTTCTGGCATGTATTCTGGAGACTGTGAGGAGTGAAAAGAAAGTGGTTCAAGAGCAAAGTCATCTGACTAAACTACAAGCCATGTGGTTCAATAACATTTCCCAATCTTGTCCTGTTGCAAATATACCACATACTGGCTGTGGGAGGGGATGATGCTGGAAGCAGAGGAGGGAATCCTCTGTTTTTTACCCACATTCATCCACTTAACAGTATGGTGGTGGAGTGGTTACATTACTGGAGGCCTGAACCAATGATTTAAAGACACGAGTTCAAATCCCAGCATGGCAGCTGGGGAGTTTAAATACAATAAATTAAATCAGCAAACTCCCACAAACAGCAATGTGATAATCACTAGATAATCTGTTCTTTGTGATGTTGATTTGAGTGATAAATATTGGCCAAAACACCAGGGAGAACTCCCATGCTCCTCTTCGAAATAGTGCCATGGGATCCTGAGGGGGCAGACGGGATCTCGGTTTAACGTCTCATCCGAAAGACGGCACCCCTGACAGTGCAGCACTCCCTCAGTAGTGCGTGGGAGCTCTGTTTATACTGTCAATTTAACAAGCTTGGAAATACCTTGGAAACCACCCATTACGCCAGTTGGGATGGGTTCAACACTGACACTTCCCTCCACTTGTTTATAAATGACTTTGCTTTGATGGTTGTGAGGAATTTGATTTGAGCCATCAGTTCGTCTGAGCCAACAGTAGAAAGCTTCCCAGTGCATGCAGGAAATTCATCCCCATCCAGGAAGGAAACGGCCGTCAATTCCCATTTCCGTCAGCACGGTTGCTTGCTGAGTCAGACCAAGTGGAAATCGGGGGCTCCGCTCCACCAGAAAAGTCAGGGTGGCGTCACATTAACAGGTGGGGAAATTTTGGACTGCTTGCGGGCAGGAAAGGAAACTTCAAAGATAATGCAAGAGGCTTCTGCTTTGAAAGTGCTTCTTCCGAAATGGCTTTTCCCCCTTTAATTCTCCAGCAGGATGAAAACTTGGAAAGCTACAGTCAGAGGCCGACAAGCTTTGGGAGAAGCGATCGTTCCCCACTGGCCAGCTTGTATTTCCAATAGAATTAGGTTGCTAATTGAATTTAAATGAGTCTGGAACTTGCTGGAGGCGCAGGTACCGTGTGCTCCAGCTGCTTTTTCATTCTGAGAATGATGTAACCCACAAAGAGGCCATTTGGCCCATCAGCTCTTTGGTAGAACTACCCAATTAATCTTATTCCCCTGCTCTTTCCCCATGGCTCTCTCATTTTTTTCCCCCCTGGAAAGTTACTATTGAATCTGCTTCCACCACCCTTTCAGGCAGCGCATCCCACATCACGACAATTCAACACAAAAAAAATGTTCCTTGGTGTCACCCCTGGTTCTTTTGCCAATCACTTTAAATCTGGGCCCTCTGGTTGGCGGCCCTTCTGCACTGGATACAGTTTCTCTTTATTTACTCTATCAAAACCCTTCATGATTCTGAACCCCTCTATTAAATCTCCTCTTAACCTTCACTGCTCTAAGGAGAACAACTTCAGCTTCTCCACAGAACAGTAATCCCTCATCCCTGGTACCATTCTGGTGAATTTCTGTATCCCCTCCACCGCCTTGACATTCTTCCTAAAGAATGATGCACAGAACTGAACCCAATACTCCAGCTGAGGGCTAAGTAGTATTTCTGGAGTGTTTAGCATAAAATCGCTACTTTTGTACACTATTCTGCTATTTATAAAGCCAACAATCCCGTGTGCATTTTCCATAGTCTTCTCAACTTGTCCCACCACCTTCAAATATTTGTGTTCATGCATCCCCAGGTCTCTGTTTGCACATTCCTTTTAAAGGTGTGCTGTTTTGTTCATACTGTCCCTCTTCATTTCTTCCTACTAAAATGAATAATTTCACACTTCTCTGCATTAAGTTTCATCTGCCACAGGTTGCCCTTTTTATTGGCCTGTTGACATCCAGTCTGTTACTAACCTCTCATTGCTTACTGCATTTCCGAAATTCATATCAAATGCAAACCTTGAAATTTTCCCCTGTAGACATATGTCCACGTCACTGATGAATCAAAAAGAGTAGCGGTCCTAATACTCACATCTGGGGAACACTCAAGTCGAAAAAACACCCATTCATCATTACTCTCGACTTTCTGTCTCTTCACCAATTTGTTAAGCACACTGCCACTGTGGTTCCATGGGCTTTAGTTTTGCTAACAAGTCTATTATGTGGTACTCTGTTAAACATCTTTTGAAAGCCCACGTACACATCAACTGCATTATTCCCATCAAACCTCTCGGTTACTTTATCAAAGAATTGAATCAAGCATTGTCCTCAAAACGAGCATTCAAATCCTAACTATCTTCTCTACATCTGTCTAGATGGCCAAGGGTGGAGACTGACTGCTCCAAATGCAACATTCAAAAGGGGTTTTTTTTTTTTGTTTTTAAGTGTTCGGCATCGGATCATTCTCTGACTTGATTGATTGGCTGCTCGCTGTGGGTGTTACCCAGCACCAGGGACCTGTTGGAAATGGGGCCTTACGAGAAGAGGGATATAAATTTGAACCACCCACCACTCAGCAGCCCAAGCATAACTCCATGTTGCACACAGCAAAAACCTCAGGGCACCAGCAGTAATTGTTGGCAAAGGGACTTTGTGGGCATTTTTGACAGCATTATAAAGACACCCCCAACCTTCAAATGCCCCATTACACAACAGACTATCAGACCGGGGGTCTTCTCCCTCTAAGTAGGGCAAGTGTGGGTGAGGGAGGGACATTGCCCATTCAACCCATTCCAAAAATCCAACTTCACTGATGTTTGCATCTGGGCGATTGCTCCACAATCAACTCCTTCCAGGTCCAGATGGGGGACAATTGGTGGGGAGGGGAAAAATGGAGCGAGGATATTGGATAACTCAGTAATTGCTGTGATTTTTCTGCGGAACGCTTGCAAATAAATGGTGATAATATGCCCCGTACCTCCAAAGTGAGAAATCTCCGAACGACCTCATCAGCTTTCTCCCTCCTCTTCTCGTCAGGAGCCACCTCATAATCGGCCTAGGGTAGGACAAAGAACAGAGTTTTTTTGCCAGAGTTAACAGTTGTACTGAGTTTAGAAGAGTCTCTCATCATTCACAATGCTGCACCGACTATCGACCCCACAAGTCTGGTTAAAAAGTAGCTCAAACACTGCCCAGATCCTAAGGGACAGAACGATCATTGATAAAAAGGAAGGGAGGATGGAGAAAATTAATTTTAGGAAAAAACCCTCCGGCACAATTGAATTGACTGCTCCAAACAACCACCGACGACAAACATGAAGCTGCACCTTGTTGTACACCAATCTGTAATTTTACATTAAGCCAGTGGCACTTATGGAGGGAGCAGTTGACCTTTTGAAGGGACTCATGGAATTAGGTTTAAAACAGTTCATCAAGATGCAGAAACTGATGGAAGCTGCAGATCCAGATAGGGATGGTTTTCATTTTCTCCAATAGTTCAATCTCAATAGTTTAAACTCACAGCTAGTTCTGCACCAATAACACAGCAACAATAAACCATTTGGGTCCAAACCATAAGGCCTAATTTGGAAAGTTAATCTCAACCAACATTACCATTTTGGAAAGCACAGGGCCCAAAACCCAAGGAGCTTTTACATGAAAACAGTGCTGACGAATTTTGGCCAAGTCCCATGTAATTGATGGAAGGTCGCAGTGTCCCTCTATCTGTGGCCTCAGTCCTTGGCTTTCTGAAGGAACTTTCTGTGTCATGATGTTAACTTTGTGCTGTCACTCAGTTGGTGGTGATCGAGTGGGTCGCTGCTCTCTGCCTGGGTGCTGATACTTCTCTGCTTCTCTTTCAATTACGGGACCTGTCATATAGCATGGCTTTGAAAACAGACTTGCATTTCGATACCGCCTTTCAGGACCTCAGCATGTTCTGAAGCACTTCAATACCAATGAAGGAATTTTGAAGCAGAGTCACTGTTGTAATGTAGGAAATGCAGCAGCCAAATTGTGCACAGCAAGCTCCCACAACAGCAATGTGATAATGAGCACATCATCTGTTTTAGATGTTGTTTGAGGGATAAACATTGGTCAGATCACCAGGCAGAACTCCTCGACTCTTTTGGAAATAGTGCCGGGGGATCTTTTACATCCACCTGGGATGATGTAACCTCTGGTGGGAGGTGGCACTGCACTGGGACTATCAGCCTCATTATGTACTCAAGTCTCTGGAGTGGGACTTGAACCAACCTTCTATCTCAGCGTCAAGAGTTTGACCAAGGAGCCTCTGCTGACATCTTTAATATAGCACAGCTTTGAGAGCAATGTGATCAGAGACCGGGCAGTAAGTCACTCAACAGCGGAGGGAAAAAAATAATTGGTTTCGGGGACATTCGACCCATTGAAAATGCACAAGAGATATTTTTGGACATGTGACATATTGCAGATACGCCCATTCCCAGTCCACCAGACCTGTAAACTGTTACACAGTGAGGTCCTCAATTCAAAATTGCTTCATTCAAACAGTGTGTTAATTTGAAATGAAATCTTGCAACAATAAAGGAGCTTCATATTTTTAATCAAACGGCTGAACAATCCCATTATCTCTGAGCCAAGACCAACTTTGAATTAACAGGAGTGGATGGTACAGACTGGAGGATGTACAACGGTCTTGCACACTTTATGAATGCAATGTGTGCTGGTTTATAATACCAGGAATATTACAGACACATGATGCACAAGATATTATTCTGCTAAGCTTAACTGGTGTGAACACCAGGATGTCCAAGCCTGTGGGTTACCCTGGAGTACATCATGGAGCTCTGGGGGCCACTTAGGAATGTTTTACCATGCTCCTCATGAACGTGCACCCCACCTCAACTTACTTACACCACCAGATCTTGGTGTTCTGATCTGGGCTCAAGTATTCAGCGATATAAACAACACTTCCAAAACCTCCAGCCTCTCAAAATTCAACCAGGACAACTGAGTGAAACAAAAACACTAACCTGGCTCAGACACTGCATGCATCACAATTTGGATACCTCTGCTTTAAGGACACAAAGTGTAAACCATCCCGAGGCCAATTAGTTGGTACTCGCGGTTTCCAAAACAGTTTTCTCTGAAATGACAGGCTTTCCTTGTTGTTTAATAAATGCACTGAATGTGACATCTGATGTGAGAGTGACTGCCCTCCAATTTTTATAAACAGATGAGCAGACAAGTGCTCAAACAAGGGTAATGGCAAGCTGCCAGAGGTGCTGTTTTATAATACCTGATACATAACATATCAGCAGGACCATTCAGTGGGAGGAAGCCTTCCGACCTACCCCCTACACACCCCCCCCCGCATGAACTAATATTATAGGAACAAACGTCAACAGTAATTCTGAGGTCAAACCATGTGATTATCAAGTTTCGGTGGAAATTGCAAACCAGCACGACTCTTGCAGTTGCTTCCCTTTCTGCTGAATTGGATCTCGCCTTGTTTTCAAAGGTTGCAAAGGAAGATGCTTTAGTTGATAGGCAAGAGGCATGTAGCATTCCTGGACCAATGGAGGAGTGGGGTGGTGAGGGGGGGGGGGTGGGTATGGGTGGGGGTGTTGGGGTCAGGGGCTGGATGGAGAAAGTGGTGGTGTCCTTGTTGGGATGGTACCCCACCAGACTGTGAGGAGACAAGTGCACTCATGCCGCATGAATATTTGACCAGGGGGTTCTTGAAGTGGGATTCAGTGATAGGTCAAAGCTTTTCGGAAGGCTTCATCCCACTGAACTGGAGAAGCTGCCTCATTTATTTGAAGCACCTCGTGCTCATCATGTAGTCATTAGAGCAGAAGAGCAGAGGCATTGGACAGCATATAAATGGAGAGGAATAACACAGAGATGGGGTTCACACTTTTCTCCCGAAACCCTTGAACTGTGCTGGCAGATCTAAAACAAACCCAAGACGCTGAACATGTTCAGTATGAGCACCAGTTGAGCATGCCAGCACCAATACAATGCTCCAGAATACATTGCAAATCACAAAGCGACAAGCTGTATCAATGCTGCTTTTATATAGGAAGAGGAGGAGGCCCTTCAGCCCCTCGAGCCTGTTCCACCATTCAGTTAGCTTCAGGTTAATCTGAAACTCAACTTCATGTATTGGATTTTGTACCTGAGTAAAAGGTAGCAAGCTTTGAATAACTCCTCTCAGAGCAGGGCCATTAGCTAGGCTACAGACAGATGGGGATGCTTTAATATTTCCATATCATTTCTGCAAACAGGAAATACTCAAACAGTAATAACATGCCTCCACGTCACTTGGCTGAGCAGAGGTGAGCTGCAACAGTTGCCAGGTTTCATTTTACAATACAGTCTGAGGCAAATGTGACTGCACGGAATCCAGGAGGTATTAATAAACTGATGAGCAGCAAAAATGAATGGCTTTCTTACTGGAACTAAATCCATGTTGCAGAAAATCCCTCTCAAAACCACTGTTTAATGGTGACAGGTTCACCTCCTGAAAAGGTGAGACAGGATCCTCCATATGCCAGTGCCTAATCAGTGTAAATATAATTATTCTACAGGGAGTTGCACAAGGATCTGTCTGACTAATCAGTAAAAGTCAACCAATCACATCACTGCAGCATGCACTATTAATACATATGCAGATGTATTAAACCGGACTCACGGCACTTGCCAGACACACTGTTTTAGCAAGAAGCCACTTACAACACTGCCTGTTGGTTAGACATCAGCAGGTTCTGCACAAGAACATGAGAAACAGGAGCACGGGTAGACCACATGGCCCATGGAGCCTGCTCAGTCATTCAAAACCATCATGGCTGATCTGAGGAATCAACTCCACTTTCCTGTGGAGCCTGCTCGTCATATTCCTTGATTCCCTGAGACACCAAAAATCTATCTTAAATGACGGAGCACCCACAACCCTCTGGGATCGAGAATTCCAAAGATCCACAACCCTTTGAGTGAACTAATTTCTCCTCATCTCCTTAAGGCTATCGGCCCCTTACCCTGAGACTGTGGTCCCATGTTTAAGACTCCCCGACCAGTGGAAATAATCTGTCAGTGTCTACCTTATCCAGTCCCTTTCGAATCTTATATGTTTAAATGAGATCACCTCTCATTCTTCTAACCGCCAGAGAAAATCGGCCCAATTTACTTGGCCTCTCATCATAGGACAACCCCCTCATCCCAGGAACCAATCTAGTGAACCTTTGCTGCACTGCCTCCAATGCAAGTATATTTTTCTTAAATGTGGAGACCAAAACTGCGCGCACTACTCCAGATGTGGTCTCACCAAAACCCTGTACAATTGTAACAATACTTCCTTATTCCTGTACTCCAATCCCCTTGCAATAAAGGCCAGCATGTTATTTGCCTTCCTAATTGCCTGCTGTACCTGCATGTTAACTTTCTGCATTCCTTGTACAAGCACACCCAAGTCTCTTTGAACATCGACACTTACAGGTTGCACACCTTTTCAAAAATATTCTGCTTTTATATTCTTACGACCAAGTGCATTACTTCACACTTCCCTACATTATACTCCATCTGCCATCTTGTTGCCCACTCACTTAACCTGTCCATATCTCTTTGCAGCCTCTGTGTCCTCCCCACAGCTTACCTTTCCACCTACCTTTGTATCATCAGCAAACTGAGACACATTAACCTCTGTCTCTTCATATAAGTCATTAATACAGATTGTAAATAGCTGAGGCCCCAGCACTGATCCTTGCGGCACTCAACTATTTAATGCCTGCCAACTGGAAAATGCCTCATTTATGCCCACTTGTTGCTTCCTGTCTGGGTTACCAATCATCTATCCATGCTAATATATTACCCCAACTCTATGAGCCCTTATCTTGCCTATTAACCATTTTTGTGGCACCTTATTGAATGCCTTTTGGAAATCCAGGTAAACTACATCTACCAGTTCCCCTTTATCTGCCCTACTAGTTACATGCTCAAAAAACTCTGATAAATTTGTCAAACAGGATATCCCTTTAGTAAAACCATATTGACTTGTTCAAAATCATACTGTGCTTTTCTAAGTGCATTGTTAAGACTTCCTTAATAATAGATTTCAGCATTTTCCCAACGACTGATGTCAGGCTCACTGGCCTGTAGTTCCCTGTTTTCTCTCTTCCTCCTTTCTTGAAAAGCGATCTGCCACGTAACTTGCAGTTAGTACTGGTCCAGCTAACTCCCAAGCATTATGCATATAATAATGTTTCTTGGAAAACCTGCACCACAGGTATGTCAGTGAGCAGGTGCCACACCTTCCCCCCCCCAGGCACAGCTGCTCTCATCTGTTTGCACTGTTGAAATTTTGAACAGCTCTGCGATTTTCCTCAGAGAAACTTGCAAGAAGTAACTCTTTGATTCGTCACTAGGTACCAACGACCCAGGGTCGACAGTGACACTGAGCTTCTCTTGCATCAACATTTTTAAAATGTCCTTGACAAAATAGCAGCAAAGCCCTGCTGAACAACCCAAGATCCACCGTTTAATCTCTCTTTCAGCAGTCTGTGAAAGTGAAGACCTATTGACATGGTCCGATAATGTCATGGTGCAGAGCTTGGTGAGTGTGCTAGCCATTGGGTTCTATAATGTGTGGGTCAATCATACTACCTGACAGTGGTTTTACAGTGCTGGCAGGCATGAGGACCCTGGCACTCCACACGATACCTTGGACACAACCTTTGGTAGATCCTAAGAGAGGCGTTGGAAGAGGGAAAAAGCAAGTCTGCACTCTGCCAATAGCCCCTAGCGAGACTGAAAGAAAAACAGGGAGAGAGTGACAATAATATACCAAGAGTCTCTCATTCAATGCCTCCCTCCACCATAGTGACAAGATTAAAATACCCTCAAAGACTGATATCAAAATCCCTCCAGCTTAGCTAAATTTCCAAGTGCTTCAGGAATTTGATGATGTGAAATTCATCAAAACATCAGGAATTCGAACAACAGAAGAATTGTCAGGAACATGAATAGATTATCTGGCCATTTTGACTACTCTGAAAAGCCTGCTGTCTATTTTGGGAATTCCCCCTTGAGTAACTCCATCAGTGTTGCTCTTCTATATAAATATGTGAAGGATCCCAACAAGCTTGACCATCTCCCTTGTTATGTGTTTCCAGAATGACTTTTCCCCTATTAATGGCTACACTTCATCCTCTTGTCTATCTGTTTTTCCTGTCTATCTCCTTATCAGCCCTCTTGCTCTGAGATGCCGTTCCCATGGCAAGAGTTGCCCTTTCTTCCATCTTTCCCAAATGGTTGCCTGTGCACTTCCACTGCAGGAAGCGAGTGCCATCAGCTAATTCACTGCAAAGGGTAATTGACCCGGGGACCTTGCTGGCCTGGACGGCTGAGTTAGGCATTGGGTAAACTCGACTTGAGCATTCCAGGAGCAGCACGTCCACTAACACTGTGCAGAGAAAGGGAGAAAGCAGCCCCAAAGTGGCATGATTACCCACCTGCAGAATTCCCAATATTAGCTCGGAGCTGTCCGAACAAATATAATCTCATTTCAGCCATTCAGGATGCTGGGGAAGCCATGAGCAATTTATATCACTGTGGGAATATAGCTGAGGAACAACCACTGCAGAGCATCCATGGAGATGACACAGGGTGTCATGAGAAGATGGAAGAGGGCGGGGGACTCGAAGGGTAGATGGACGGAAGGAAAGTGTGTTTGAAATAGATTTCAAGCTGATGGAGATACTTGAACTTGGTGATGGGAGTGGAGCTACAGTAAACAATCAAACACCAAAAAGTCACTCAGCTCCTCCTACAAAATGGTTTTTTGGCACACACATGACAGAGAGCACTGACATGATAGAGAGTTTGAAGTGTCGGCAGCAAACTGCTCACTGTTTAAACATTGGAAAATAGTAGTAAAGTCAAGACTTCCCAAAGTGCTTTACAGCTAATTATTTGCACTGGAGATGTAGATATACTGCCACAAAGAGCAATGTGATAAGGAGCAGATAACCTGTTTCTGTGATGTTGACTGAGAGATAAATATTGGCCAGGGGCACTGGGGAGAACTCCCCTGCTCTTCTGTGAATAGTGCCATGGGATCTTTTACACCCACCTGAGAGGGAGGACAGGGCCTCGGTTTAAAGTCTCATCCGAAAGACAGCATCTCAGACAGTGCAGCACTCTCTCAGTACTGTACTGCAGTGTGACTTGATCACACAATCTTCTAACTCAGAGGGGAGAATCCTCCCACTGAGCCACAGTTAACACAGAACCAGTCACATTAAGTATTTGCAATCCCTGCCATCACCTCCAACAAGAGTGCTTGCATCCAAGTGAGATAGATAGTTGGAAGTTCCTGACTGTTTCCAGTTACAAGGGTCTTTTACCTTAAATATGTAGGGCAGTCTCCATTCAATTCCTACAGTGCAGATCACTGCAGAGAACTAGTCAGAATTTACAGCTTCATTCTGAGACATGGTAAACTTTGACAAGGAAATAATTCTGCTTCCTCATCGGCCCCCAACCCATGCACTCGCTGGAAGATTTAAATCATGTGCGTACACATTGGGGGTCTCGATCATGGCCATGTTTTTAAACTGAGGAACACAGCTGAAGGGCCTGAGTGTTAAACAATGAAATGTCACACTGCTCCTTCAAAGTCTGGAGTTAGGGTACAGCATTAGGGCAGATTAAGAGGAAGCATTATTGACCCATAAACCATATAGCTCTGACATTGGGTACTAAATGTGCTCCATTCCACTGCAAGTGAGTTTCCTTCGAAATGAAAATAGAATTCACCCAGAAGTTTGGAGCATTAAAAAAAGAGCTATCCTTTCAGTGGCTGCAGGATTGCATGTTCTACACAATATGAAACACGGAAATCCACTGCACGCACCTTCAACATCTGAATTGGTTTCACTCTTTTGATTAAAATCAAGGAACACAGGGAAGGTTAAGGCCATAGGTAGAAAAGAGCAATAATAATTTGCATGGACAGAGTTAATATAATCCAACATTTTGCATAGCTTCACATAATGACTTACTTTCTGAGTGTAGGCATTATGTTTCCCCAGTGCCCACCAGGAGTCATGAGGGTAAGAGACCAGTTCCTGTTCTTCTGGTTAGTACCGGTTGAGAGTGGGATATTGTCCAAAGCACAGCAGAACTCAGAAGTCGCCTTCAGAAAGTGCCGGGGATCTTTAACAGCCACCTGCTACCAGATGGGACCTTAATGCTTCCTCCCCGAGCACAGCCCTGTATTGTGAGCCCTAACCCTAACACTGAAGCCCAGGCCCAGTGTGTTGCCAACCAGGGAATTATAGACCAGTTAGCCTAACATCTGCTGCCAAGAAATTGGTTTAGTTAAGGATAGAGTGAAAATTTTCAGCTGACCAGAGAGAGTGGATTTATACAACGTAGGTAATGCTAATGAACCTGATTGAATTTGTTGAAGAGGTGGACAGGAGAATATCTATGGATGTTATTTATATGGATTTCCATAAGACATTTGATAAAGACCCCCAGACAAGACTGTTCGCTGAAACTGAAGTGCATGGAATTGAAGGCAAATTATTCCGAAATTGTCTGAATGGTAGGAAACAGAGAGTTGGGATAATGGGCAGGATGGGAGTATTAGTGTCTCATAAGGATCTGTGTTGGGGCCTCAAATATTCATAGTATTTATTAACGATTTTGATGATGCAATAGAAAGCCACAAATCCAAATTTGCTGACAGTGTAAATGGAAGTACAATCATATTACAAAGATACATTGAGATTCAGTGAATGGGCAAAACTGTGGCAAATGGATTTCAACGGAGACAAGTCTGACATCATCCACTCTGAGCCTAAAAAGGCTAGAACAGATTACTTTCGAAACAGTGAAAAGCTAGAAGGATGGTAGAAGTTTGGAACTCTCTTCTGGAAATGGCAGTTGATGCCGGGTCAACTGTTCATTTTAAATCTGAGGTTGATAGATTTTTGTTAACCAGTGGTATTAAAGGGATTGTGGGCCAAAGATAGATATATGGAGTTAGATCACAGATCAGCTATGACTGAATGACAGAACAGGCTTGAGGGGCTGAACACCTCCTCTTGTTTGATGCTATTAATATTAAAAAAGTGAGGTCGTGCTGTATCATCCTTAAGCAAACCAAAAATCTGAACGAGCGTCCACCTGCTCCTCCCAGCACTCATGGGAACACGAGCCTGGAGAGGAAAGAATCACTTTGAATGGACTTTGGGAATATGGCCAATGTCCACAGCTCTCCAAAACATTGCTGAGGGCCTTCACAATCTCACCTTAGGGGAAATCCGACACGAAACACATGATCCCAGCCTGTCTCTGACGAAAGCTCCCCGACAGAGCAGACTCTCACCTGCTTTCCTTTGTAACAGATGAGACATTAAACTGGGCCCCGCCTGCTCTCTCTGAGAGATGGCAAAGTTTCCTTCGAACTATTGGAAGTGGTGCAGGTGAGTTCTCTCGGTGTCCTGGTCAATATTTGTTCCTCAACCAACCTAACACTAAAACACATGAACTGGTCATTGAATTCATTGTTAGATTACAACAGCAGCCTACAATTCAAAAGTACTTCATTGGCTGGAAAGCGCTTTGGGACATCCTGAGGTCATGAAAGGTACAAGTACTTTTCCCTTCTTTCTTGAGCTTAAGTAATTCTTGGAATGTTTAGCCTCGTTGCTATCTTAGTTACAAGGGAAAAAGAAACACCTCATCTCCCACCTCCTATAACTCGGATGCGTTTGGGCTATGCTACCAAGGCTCATGCATTCAGCAAACAACCAAGCCACCAGTTTTGGGGAGGTTTGTGGAGGCGGGAATGATGTATCAAGGTACAGGCCTTCCAATTGGCTATTCCATGTCATCCAATCATGAGTGACACAACTGGTAGGATAGTAAGGAAAGGAGGGGGAAAGGGCAGGTTTCCACCAAAATTGACTGAATAAGCGGAATAAAATGGCCCAATGATTTTCAGTGAAGTCTGTCTGCATGTTGTGATGTACCATTAATGCATTGCTTGCCCTGAAGGTAAACAAACACCACACTGAGTTAATGATATTATCATGGCAGTGAATGATTATAATAAATGCAAATATGTCACTCAACAATCAGACAGACAATAGGCTGATGTCAATAGTAATGGCTTCAGGCTACAGTAGCCAGTCACTATGCGTTCCGCTTTTTCACCCTTGAACCACCACACCCCACCCACCCCCCCACCCGCCATTTTGATATTTCCTTACAGCACCCAGGGAAGCCTATCTCAGGCGTCCGTTAATTTAGCTTTATCCCTGACGGCAACGCGCTGAGCTCCCCTTCAGTTGAACAACGCACCACTCGCCCAGAATATTTCCTCATCCATGAAAACACCCAAAGCTTTCTCCCTGCAAAGCAGCAGCAAGATTCTAAGTTTCTCACGTGAAGAAAGACTGAACCAGTCCACCCCGTCACTTGATCCAGCCAGCTGCTTCAGCAACTTACAGCCAGTACAGTAAATGTTTAACCTTGTGCAATTTGAGACAGGAAAATAGTTACTAACACCAAGGACCTGCAGATTGAATCTAAGTCCAGCTGATAATGGCAGCCTCGCAGCAATATAAATTCAGCACAAATCATTTTACAACCATTAAGGGCATATCCTCCAAACTAACTTGTACTGACGCAGAGCTGGAACCTCCAAATCTCACTACTGTACACCCCCCAAGGGCAGTAGCTAGCTTGACACTGGCAGATTCTCTGTATCAAGTATTCTTATCAAAGCATCAACGTCACAGTCCTGTAATCCTTTTTCTACCTGTGCACACACACGTTGTACTTAGGTTGGAATGTTCAGTTCGCTTGCTGTTCCCATTAGGCCTTGAATCAGCTGCAATGGCCTCTTTCCAAATGAGCAATTCGAGATAAAAGGCCAAGGTCCATTATGCGGGACAGAAGAGGAGAGCATTTATCATCATTGCATCCAACCCATTTCACGGCATCCAATTTTTTCCCCAAATCTTTCTCTGTTATCGAGTGGGGGTGAACTAAGTGACCCAATCTACAGGCTTCACCATGGCAACATGGTCATTCAAAATGGACACTCAGCTCTCCAGGGCTGGATGAAGCAGTGGGGGAGAGGTTGGGGGGAGAGGTTGGGGGGAGAGGTTGGGGGGAGAGGTTGGGGGGTTGACAGGTAACCTACTTGTATGTCCTCAACTAACTGACACAAAAGACATTCCTCTCAGCTTGCATTGATGCAGGGACCCACCCTGCCTCCTCTACTCGGTACCTGAAACAGTCCTCCCCTAAACATTGCTCGACCGAGTGACATTCACGAAATCCATCCACCCAAAGTCACCATATGCTACTGAGCCACAGTGGATATGTACAGGCTCAGGACCATCTCCTGTGGACATCTAATGTGGAGGAAGTGGCCAGAGTTGTAATGTTAAATGCTCCATCAGTCACTTTGAGGACAACATGGGCAAGTGACCAGGACACACATAGTAACCAGAGAAGTGCCCAGAGTTTTTTTTTTAAAAAAGAGATACAGCACTGAAACAGGCCCACCGAGTCGGTGCCGACCATCAACCACCCATTTACACTAATCCTACGCTACCACATCCTCACCTGTCCCTAAATATCCCTACCACCTACCTATACTAGGAGCAATTTATAATGGCCAATTTACCTATCAACCTGCAAGTCTTTGGCATGTGGGAGGAAACCGGAGCACCCGGAGGAAACCCACGCAGACACAGGGAGAACTTGCAAACTCCACACAGGCAGTACCCAGAATTGAACCCGGGTCGCTGGAGCTGTGAGGCTGCAGTGCTAACCACTGTGCCGCCCTCCACTTTGAGGACAACATGGGCAAGTGACCTTTCTGGACACCTGCACAAATGGCTCGAGCAACACTGAAGGATCATGCCATCAAAGAGCCGTACCTTAGCGTATCTCTTTCAAAACATACCTGGAAGCAGGAAGCCAGGATGAATGGTATCTCAATCCCACTCCAACTTAGCTGAATGACAGTGTTGGATGGAAATGGGTATGGGTTATTCACAATTGTCTACCATCAATGGCTTGTTCAACAGGTCTGAGTTACACTACATAGGGAAACACTAAGTGGAGGCATTGATACTTTCCTAATGTAAACGGAGGTGGCAGGAGGTTCATGTGGAATATGAACACGAACATAGAAAGTAGGGCCGAATGGCCTGGTTCTGTGCTGTAACTGAACTACATAATTCTATTTAAGTCCCACTAGACATGCTATGCTATGTAAAGCCTGGCTTGGGTATAAAATGAAAACCCGACCCAGGTCTGACCTGACAACAGCCAACCCGAACCCAACCCAGCCCTGAGACCTTTGTTCTTTTTTAAATGCACAAACTGACCCGAATATAACAAACCTACGATTGAAACAGATAAAAATCGGACGTTAAAATGAAAACAATACCAAACAACAAACAGTACAGCCCAGCCCGACCTGACCCGAGCACAGCCCAGCCCAGCCCAGCCCGAATGCTGGACGCAGAATACAGACCCGACCCGACCCCAACACATGTAGTCCAGTTTGGGTCGGGTAGCCAGGCGACAATGCTATTCCCCCAAGATGGCCAGTTCCAGGTGGCCTCAGTCTATAAAGGAGGCCAGCTACTTTCCCCTCCTCAGCCTGAGGTTCTTGACCACAAATCATTTACAAAGAGAAAACCTCGACAAAAATGCATCACCATCGAGTCACATGGCTGAGTGTGCAAAAATTAAGACTCAAGAATCAGCATGTATGGTGGCCTGCACTGCTTAAAGCTTTCGTACGCAACAAAAACAATTTACCTTTCACAAGTTCAATGAGAGCTCCAGGCTTAAAAGAACATTCCCTACTGTAACCCGTGTGAAATGTGCAACTTCCGCCACTGTTGTTCCGACCTCTAAAGTACAAGTATTAACTAATAGCAAATCAGAGGCAGCTTTTGCCTCAGGTCCTCAGCCACTGCAACATGGGTTGGGACTACTTTTCATGCAAGACCCTCAGAGACTTTCATACTATGTGCAGTGAAGATTTCCATTCCTTACCACACAATCGAGGAACTTGATGCATCGGTTTAGTGCAGGATTCATCTGACAGAACTGCCGGAAAAGTTCCCTCCCAATTGGCTGTTTGTTACACAAGCTGAAGTAGTCTCGTTCTGTAAGACAATTTCAAGAAAAAGCTTTTATTCTGTTTGCTTCCTTTATGCTTGGAGAGTGAGGTTAGATGATGTGTGCAGCTGAAGTTCAGGCTGCAGCTTGGTTCACATTCAGTGCCATTTCAAATTGCTACCTTCCAACAAACTGCAACCCGTTTCATTTGAACCTCTGAACTTGTATTTTGTGTCTGAACTTTTGTGCTTCTTAGTGGCACCTACATTGCAGCACACGACAAGGGCACACCGTTGCGGTCAGCCGACTCCAGGCACTTCCCCACAGTGGTGGAGAGAAATCCCCTGGGTGGACACACAGCTCCCGGTTGGATTTCTGGTGGCACAGACAGCCAAATATCTGTACCTGCCTTGCCTGGAATGTGACAGAGAGATCCAGAAAGAGAGGATATGAGGCAAATACTGTGAAGAACAATAGCTCACCCACAAAAAAATAAACCCTGATCAGGTGTCAGGTGCAGCTCCTGGATTAAATATCTTTTCATTCGCATCAAAACAAAAAAAACGACACAGGGACTAGGATATTTTAATGAAGTCCTGTAACCCAAAACATAGGAATTGCTAGATGAGAGAAGATACTTTCTCCTCTCCTGGTACTTAAACGAGAATGATGTTTGAGGAGAGGAACATGTGTGTCAGCAAAACTAAATGGGACCTATGTTATGTTCCCATTGGACGAAAACCAGTGGGAATAGATTTGAAGGGACTGGTGAAAGAACCAGAGGCAACATGACGAACAACTTTTTCCACATAGCGAGTGGTTAGGATCTGGACTGCACTGTCAGACTATGGTGGAGGCAGGTTCAATTGTGGCTTTCAAAAAGGAAATTGGATAGTTAACTGAGGTGAAAGAAATTGGCGAGGCTATGGGGAGCATGACTAGCTAAGTTGCTCTTGCATAGAGCTGGCACGGACATGATGAGCCAAATGGATGCTTTCTGTGCTGTCACCATTCTATGTTTCTATATTCTCGCAAACCTGAGGAATTGATAAACAATGCTAACTGTAGAGATGAGGAAGCAAAGCCTGAAAACTGCTAAAAGATTTGGGAGTAAACTGTACGAAGGCCCCCATTCGACGAGGGTTTTTGGGAGAACCACGTGACGTCAGTGTGAAAGATGAACCTTTCTCTCCCGAGATGAAGAACTCAATCAATTCTTTGTCTTGAATTATATTCACGAGGAGAAAGGTCTTTTGAGAAGAATGAGCTTTCTCCCAGTAAAGAAAACTTGCTTTGTATATCCAATTAAATTCAAGTTTGAAATTAATCAAAGTCTTCACCTTGTGTATTCTGAACAAGAGGGGAAAATAATCCAAAGAGATATGATAATGGACTTGTTGACTCATTAACAATCAATCAGTCTCCATCTACGAGTCTACAACAGATTCAGCAATAACAGCAGAAAAAAACACAGTGGTGGGGTCTTCGATGTCCAACGTCACCTCTTCCTCTCGAGCATGCTAGACTTGGCCTAAGTCCTGTCTAAAATGCCTCTTACACACAGTAGCCCAAAACACTTTTGAAAAGAAATCTATCTAAACACAATCTGCTGCTATCTCTCACGGGAGACTGTTCCATCCATTTACCGCTCGCTCACTGAAATAATGATGTTTCCACTTAGAATTTTCCAATTTACCCCCCCCCCCACCCCTTCAATCACAGGCTGTTGCCTCTAATTCTAATGGATATTATATCTGTGTTCGTAGATTGCCCCATGCTGGGTGGGGTTCTGGTCGCTATGTGAAGTGATCTCACTAATGAGTTCCTTCTGAATGCACTAACAATGCCTCGATACATTATAATTGAAGCATCTATGACTCTAGAAATTCTCTCAGAACCAGTTTCCAAACTCGACCACATCCCTCTCGGGTAGCCTCACCCTCAAAGAACGAGGTTCATCCACTACCATTTTAAAAATAAACCCCCCAAAAAGGCCACAGCACAAGAATTGTGCATTACCTGGGCTGTAATCCTTGGCCAATGTTTGCTCTGAGGCATTAAACAGCACATGAATATAGATACAAATTCAATACAAGTCATGCTGGTGAACAAGGGAGATAGAAAGGAAGCTGCAGCATTTATTTAGTGCCTTTCACAAACTCCAGATGTCCCAAGGCCATGTCACAGCCAATGAGATCGCTCTGAATTGCAGTCACTT
The DNA here is from genome assembly GCF_036365525.1 of Heterodontus francisci. Classification (NCBI taxonomy): domain Eukaryota; kingdom Metazoa; phylum Chordata; class Chondrichthyes; order Heterodontiformes; family Heterodontidae; genus Heterodontus; species Heterodontus francisci. The sequence continues at coordinate 3,610,135 of NC_090417.1, forward strand.
CAGTAAACAAACATGGTGGTCAATTTGTACACAGCAAAATCTCAATAAGGTGGTCCAAGTAATTTGTTTTAATGATGTTGAGTTGAGGGATAAAAACTGTCCATAATGGGAGAATGCCCCAGTTCTTTGACTGACACTGCACTCCTTTATGCCCATTTGAGAAGGCTTAATATCTCATTTGAAAGACAGCATCTCTGACAGTGCAGCATTCCCTCAGCAATGCACTGGAGAGTCAGCCTGGATTATGTGCTCAAGTCTCTGGAATCGGGCTCAAACCCACAACTTTCTGATTCAGATGAGAGTGCTACCCAATGAGTCACGGCTGACGATGTGAAGCCATCAGACTTTTAACAGCAGAATATATACAGCTAGCTGTACATTAAAAATTACTGCCCTTCAGGGCTACAATAACTCAATTAAATTTCATCTTCCGATGTGAATCATGCATTGGAATAAAACCTGCTATTATTTCGCATAATTCACTTGTGACGAAGCCTTGTGTGTTGCTATGGTAACACATTCGCATTGTGGGAACCCCCTCACATTATTTACACATAAGATTCTGTCACATAGAAGAACACAAGTAGAAGCAGGAGTAAACCATATGTCCCATCGAGCCTGCTCCACCATTCAAAACAATCATGGCTGACCTTAGGATTCAACACCACTTTCCCACCCATTCGCCATGTCCCTTGATTCCCTGAGACACCAAAAATATGTTTATCCCAGCCTCAAATATTTTCAAAGATGGAGCATCTACAAGCCTCTGGGATAGAGAATTCCAAAGTCCATCGTTCCATAAAGTGCACAGGACAGGCCAGATCCACCTTCATGCCACCTACTGTCAGTCCCAAGTGGAATGCATGGATGGCAAGTGCTGTAGATTTTCACACTGTGTTGTGAACACTGGAGAATGTTGGACGATGACACAATGCTGTTCGACAAATGCTGCTCACTGCATCTCCAAAATCCCCGGATGAATGACGTGAGTGACCACAGCAAGGAACTGGGCATATGACTTGGGTCAAACCCATGTCTCTGACAGACTGCGTGAACCCATTGTTATTCATACCAGGGACTGGCACAACCACAAAATATTTAACACTTTCAACTGTCAAACAGCACAAAGGCATAACACACCTAATTGGTGTACCCAATTTGGCACCTTGAATTGATGCCATGTTTTTGGCTCTTCTGGGGAACAGGGGACTGTAATTATGCACTTTCATGACTCTACTTTAATTACCTGACAACTCTCATTGTTGCTACACTGTTGCCCATTTCAAGTCTCAAAGCAAGATGCTCCAGGTCCCCAACGCAGCAACAATTTAACTCAGCTCAGCTCTCTACTCCAAAACAACTCACTCACTTCTCCTAACAGTGATGTGAAGAGACGGAGAACTTGCTGTGAGACACGGAGTAGGAGACGTACCATGCTGCATCAAATAGCTGAGTAAAACAATTGGTCATTTCAGGCTTCTTGAGGCTCAGAGTCTTTGCTTTGTACTTGCCTAGATCACAGAGGAAGGGGATACAGGGTCCATCCCCGAGCTGTTCTGGAGTAGCTGTTCGAACACATTATCTTCATGAATTTAACTGAGAAACACCATGGTTGCCCAAAGCCCCATTGGAAAGCTCCTAACTTTCTCGACCAGCATCCCTCCTCCCTTCAGCCTCTCCTGCACCAATGTTTCTCTGACAAGTGACCCCAGATTGGACAAGAGTCAAGCCAAGCAAGAGATAGGCTGCCTTTTCCACTAAGATGCAAACCTGGATTGAGGCAGGATGGATCTGTATGGCTCAGAAACTCAATGCTCATTTCTCTAAAAAGGTCAACAAAAACTTGGATAAAAGTTGTAAAACAGGCATCGATATGATACTGTCCATGACACACCCCAGCCAATATTCCATTCTACTGACTACATGAGACCTGAATATCAGGTAGGCAATATAACAGATGGTCAAGACTGTACCACCCGTTTCACATAACATCCCAAGAAGAATTTCTTGCTGCACTGGACTTACACCTGCTTATGGTACATTCCATTACTGAAAGGAAAACCGTCCCGTTGTGGGGAATACAGTCAGAATCTTCCTCCTGTGAAAAGGGACAACCCTGCCTCGTTAAAAGAGTTAATTGTCACCAATTCGACAAAGGATTCAGTGTGGGTATCAGAACAGCTACACCGAGGGGAATAACACTGGCTGCGTCAAGAGGATCTGCAAAGTGCAAGTGTAAAATCGAGTCACTTGGAAGATCCCGGCGGGAACGCCAGGAGGAGTGTGTGCAGTCGAGTAGAGGCTAAATGATTAGCAGAAAATCCCCAGACACCTTTTTCAGTCTGCACATTAATTAAAGCATTATCAAGCCACACTGCTCAGATTAATGTGCCAAGCAACTGTTGAAGAATGTTCATTTTCATTCACAACTCTGGACTGCTCAATCTAGCGAGGAGGGGAACCCGCTGAAAGGTGGCCATACTAATAAGAACTTGCATTGATCACGACTCACTCTCATTCTTGGACGCCCCAAAGCCAAGGAAGGAAAAAACTGTAGTCACGGTTATGTAGTTAAATGTGGCATGACTCAGAGACACATATTGCACATGAGAAAATGACCAGTTGGCGTGGCTTTCCTGTGTGTCTTCAGCTGGAATTGAGGCTTTATTCTGAGACATGATTGATTAGAGGATTCGGAGCAGAATGGAAGCAGTACTATACCCAAGCAGGCCCAATGTTTGAGATTCACATCACTGAGCTCTGTGACCCATTAACTAGTTGAAATTTAGGGTGCTTTTTTAAACTCCGCTTTGCCCAATGCCTTGGCATTTCTGGCGTACTTCTTTAAATATTAATTCATGGGATGTGGGTGTCGCTGGCTAGGCCAACATTTATTGTCCATCCCGAATTACCCTTGAGAAGGTGGTGGTGAGCTGCCTTCTTGAATCACTGCAGCCCTTTGTTGTGATATTGCCTTTAAGAGTGATGTCCTTTTAAGATCTTAGTACGCAAATGAGTTGAACACCAGGATGCAGTCATGTGACTGCCAGGCAGACTCGCTCTGTAACTGAAACGCCAAGAGGAATATCCAGTAAATAGACAGCTCTGCACTGTGTATACTTGTTAGCTGTTTAATAAACCTGTTTGAGATATTCAATCAACTGAACTCCATGCGTCTCATTTATGTCGAATCAGACAACATAAAAAGCTTCTCTTTACATCCTTGGGGTGTAAGTGCTGTTAGGAAGGGAGTTCCAGGATTTTGACCCAGCGATGGTAAAGGAACGGCGATATAGTTCCAAGTGTGTGGCTTGGAGGGAAACTTGCAAGTGGTGGTGTTCCCATGCATCTGCTGCCCTTGTCCTTCTTGGTGGTAGAGGCCACTGGTTTGGAAGTTGCTGTCGAAGGAGTCTTGGTGAGTTGCTGCAGTGCATCTTGTAGATGATACACGCTGCTGTCACTGTGCATCGGTGGTGAAGGGAGTGAATATTTCAGCTGGTGGGCGGGGTGCCAATCAAGCAGGCTGCTTTGTCCTGGATGGTGTCGAGCTTCTCGAGTGTTGTTGGAGCTGCACCCATCCAGGAAAGAGGACAATATTCCATCACACTCCTGACTTGTGCCTTGTAGATGGACAGACTTTGGGGAGTCAGGAGGTGAGTTACTCACCACAGAATTCCCAGCCTCTGACCTGCTCTTGCAGCCATGGTATTTATATGGCTACTAGAGTTCAGTTTCTGGTCAATGGTTACCCCCCCAGGATGTTGATAGTGGGGGATTCAGCGATCGTAATGCCGTTAAATTTCCAGGGGAGATGGTTAGATTCTCTCTTGTTTGAGATGATCAATGCCTGGCACTTGTGTGGAGTGAATGTTACTTGCCACTTATCAGCTCAAGACTGGATATTGTCCAGGTCTTGCTGCATTTCTACACGGACTGCTTCAGTATCTGAGGAGTCACGAATGGTGCTGAACATTGTGCAATCATCAGCCAACATCCCCAGTTCTGACCTGATGATTGAAGGAAGGTCATTGATGAAGCAGCTGAAGATGGTTGGGCCTAGGACACTACCCTGAGGAACTCCTGTGGTGATGTCCTGGGACTGAGATGATTGACCTCCAACAACCACAACCATCTTCTTTTGTGCCCAGTATGACTCCAACCAGCGGAGTTTTCCCCGATTCTCATTGACTCCAGTTTTGCTAGGGCTCCTTGATGTCGAGTGCAGTCACTCTCACCTCACCTTGAAAGCATGCAACTCTGGTCTTCGGAACAAGGATCACATGTTCATCTGAACGAGGATAAGGTTTGGCTGTGTAATGAATGGGGTTCCGTCACTGAGTAAATGTCATGTAGCATACTGAATTTGACTAACCTGGTGATAGTTAAAGGCTGTGAAAAGTGCTATGAATTGAACTGATATATGCACGAATGAGAGAGAGAGAAATCGGGGTAGAGAGAGAGAGAGAGAGAGAAATCGGGGTAGAGAGAGAGAGAGAGAGAAATCGGGGTAGAGAGAGAGAGAGAGAGAAATCGGGGTAGAGAGAGAGAGAGAGAGAAATCGGGGTAGAGAGAGAGAGAGAGAGAAATCGGGGTAGAGAGAGAGAGAGAGAGAAATCGGGGTAGAGAGAGAGAGAGAGAGAAATCGGGGTAGAGAGAGAGAGAGAGAGAAATCGGGGTAGAGAGAGAGAGAGAGAGAAATCGGGGTAGAGAGAGAGAGAGAGAGAAATCGGGCTAGAGAGAGAGAGAGAGAGAAATCGGGCTAGAGAGAGAGAGAGAGAAATCGGGCTAGAGAGAGAGAGAGAGAAATCGGGCTAGAGAGAGAGAGAGAGAAATCGGGCTAGAGAGAGAGAGAGAGAAATCGGGCTAGAGAGAGAGAGAGAAATCGGGGTAGAGAGAGAGAGAGAGAAATCGGGCTAGAGAGAGAGAGAGAGAAATCGGGCTAGAGAGAGAGAGAGAGAAATCGGGCTAGAGAGAGAGAGAGAGAAATCGGGCTAGAGAGAGAGAGAAATCGGGCTAGAGAGAGAGAGAAATCGGGCGAGAGAGAGAGAGAAATCGGGCGAGAGAGAGAGAGAAATCGGGCGAGAGAGAGAGAGAAATCGGGCGAGAGAGAGAGAGAGAAATAGGGGTAGAGAGAGAGAGAGAAATAGGGCTAGAGAGAGAGAGAGAAATAGGGCCAGAGGGAGAGAGAGAAATAGGGGTAGAGGGAGAGAGAGAAATAGGGGTAGAGGGAGAGAGAGAAATAGGGGTAGAGGGAGAGAGAGAAATAGGGGTAGAGGGAGAGAGAGAAATAGGGGTAGAGGGAGAGAGAGAAATAGGGGTAGAGGGAGAGAGAGAAATAGGGGTAGAGGGAGAGAGAGAAATAGGGGTAGAGGGAGAGAGAGAAATAGGGCTAGAGAGAGAGAGAGAAATAGGGCGAGAGAGAGAGAGAGAAATAGGGCGAGAGAGAGAGAGAGGCACACGCACAGAGACGAGAGAAAAATAGAAACACAAAGATAGCCCAACAGGAAGAGACAAAGAGAGAGACAAAATGAGACAGCACAGCATGAGACACAAACAGACAGGAGACAGAGAGAAAAAGAAAAGAAACTGAAAGTCAGCAACGGAGGAGCAGAAACAGAAAAAAAAAGTAAGAGAAAGAGACAGAGGAAAAAAAAATCAAGACAGCGGGGAGCTAGAGAGAAAGACACACAAATGGAGAAAGAGAACAGATGACAAAGTGCTGGTGGTTGGAGTAGCAGCTTGTTTGGCGGGCACAATTGGGTGATACCACTAGTCTATCAATCTCAGGTGTGGACTTTTTCCTGAGACGCAGCTTCAAATCCCACCATGACAGCTGCGGAATTTTACAATCAGTTAGTTAAATAAATCTGGAATAAGAAGCTAGTTTCACTAATGGTGGCCATGAAACTACCTGATTGTCGTAAAATCCACTCTGATTCACAAATGTCCTTGAGGGAAGGAAATCTGCCGTCCTTACCTGGTCTGGCCTACATGTGACTCCAGGCCCACAGCAATGTGGTTGATTGATAACTGCCCTCTGAAGGGGCCTAGCAAATGACTCAGCTGTCACAGTGCTGGCTCACCACCACCATCACAAGGGCAATTAGGGATGGGCAAAAAATGCTGGACCTGCCCACATCCTGTGAATGAATTAAAATGGGTGGATTATGCACAGACAAAGCTTCCACAGGTACTTGGCTCACATGAAACTTTCCTGGAGCCCTGGAGAGCACTGATTCATTCTACCACATAAGATGGATGTAAGGAAGGTGAACACTGTGTCACGATGCTGAATATCTGCACTCCACCATCATGGTAAACTTGGCAGTCGTGTCTCTGTGATAAGACACAGAGTGAACTTTGTCTTGGAGCTTTTCTATGTGCTGATCTGCTTTGGGAGAGTCTTTGCAACCATCTTTAATGCAAAACCGATCGGACTAAATGTTACAGTATGAGAAGAGACACTCAGCACCATGCAACACCGATAAGGATCTTCACTGACCCACTTTTCATGGTCTGCGGATAGTCATTATGTAACTAAAGACACAAGAATAGATTTTCCAGCACCAAGTGGTGAACTAAAACTCCCCTTTACATATCTGAGTCATGTGTTATGAATGTGGCTTGTTTTTGCTGTCTTTGTCATTACTTTGCTCCTTCACATTCACATAAACCTGACATGCACACGGCTGCGAGCTCCTCCAGAATTCTCACCATTACTTTCCAGTCCCCTTGAGTCAAGAAATTACAGAAATTTCATAGAATTTTACAGCACAGGAACAGGTCATTCACTGCAACTGGGCCATGCCAGCATTTCTGCTCCACGTAACATTTACTGGTGCCCGCCCCCTATACCCCCATTTTTTTCGGGCCCTCCCCGAATTCCCCCATTTATTGGGGCCCTCCCTGAATTCCCCCATTTATTGGGGCCCTCCCTGAATTCCCCCATTTATTGGGGCCCTCCCTGAATTCCCCCATTTATTGGGGCCCTCCCTGAATTCCCCCATTTATTGGCGCCCTCCCCCAATTCCCTCATTTACTGCCCCCTCCCACAATTCCCCCATTTACTGGTGCCCTGACCAGATTCCTCCATTTACTGACGCCCTCCTCCAAAACCTGAGCACTCTCCCCTTGTTCAAAATCATGGCCATGGGGCCTTTGAGTGCAGGCAGGGCCTCGGGGCTGAATGCCTGATGTGAAAGATGGCACCTCTGACAGTGCAGCACTCCCGTGGTACTGCACTAAGTGTCAGCCTGAATTCTTGTGCTCAAGTGGGCCAATGGAGTCACAAGCTTGTGACTCAAAGACAATACCTGACAGACCCCATACACTCAACAACAGGGTCCGCCATCTGAATCTCAATGATTTGAAGCCGCACCCCGAAGCCTCAGCATTAACCCCAGCGAGGGGAGCGACTTGGAATGAATAGGAACGAGGGGTCGAACTTTTCACCTTTGGAATTCCACACTCCAAGAAGGATGTTTGGAACGAGGCAAACCCTTGTAGCTCAGGTTGGTGAGACCGTGAAAAACCAGCGGTAAAAAAGGCAAGAGCTGAAGTCTGAAATGAACTGACCTGTGTCAGTTAGAACAGAGAAAGAGACACTTTGGAGTGGTGGGGAGGGAGGAAGGGGATACACAGATGTTAATATTTGGAGTTTTAGAATTCTAGTTGGAGTCTGGGATGCAGGGGAAACAGCATCTGATTGCTGGGAGAACCAAGTCTGGAGAAGAGTGTCACAGACACAATGGGGGACTGCCTGCTGTTGGGAATATGCTGCAGATGAGCCCAAAGAGAAAAGGGTGACCGAACATCCCTCTCACAGGCCTTACTAAAAACCATTCTATATAAAAAAACAGGCACTGACAGTTAACTCTCCCTCTGTGCTCCAGTTTCACAAGTGACTTCAGCAACAAGCAGAAAATCAGACCTCACAAAGACACACTTTAAAACCCTGCAATGCTGCTCCTCAGGAGATGTTTGCATGTTGTTAAAGGAAACAAAAAAATAATTAACTTTCCTGATCGAAAAGAACTGGATGAGCCGTGCTCAGAAGCAAAGTTGTCTGGGAAACACAGCAGCGCAGCCTGTCTCCTGGGGAGAAACAACTGGCCAACGGTTCTGGAGCCAACTGCAAGCTTGCCCTCGCAAGGTCACAGCTAGAAAAAAAGTCATTCTTGAGCCCACTGCAACTCTCTCCTGGTTAGGTCCAGAGGCGATGGAACTGGGGGAAATGCAACCAAGTAGCTAACAAGTCGGTTTAAAAGGGAAACTCAAATGTAATGGTGAACGAAACAGTGGCCTTTCCACTACAGTCTGATTTTTAACAATCTTGGAAATAAAAAAGCTGTTGACAAATAGTTGACTTGCAAGTTGGTTTCTGAGATACAAGCTCTGATCCAGGGCGTTAAACTGTCCTCTGTTGGATTACAGTGCAACATTTGCCAACAGTTGCTGGGATACAATGTCGAAGCACTAAATGTTTCTTTGTTTACAGATCCTTATTCTAGATATCTTTCTCAACTTGAGTTTCTTCGACCCCTCCTGTAGCTGAGTCCTCACTCTCTCTATCCAGGTGGCCTTTACCTGCCCAATACCTTGTGTGACAGAAAACCCACATGCCAAATGGAAATATTAATTTCATCGTATGGAACTTGCCTGAGACATTTACTGGACATTATTACCAACAACTTTTAAAAAGCAGGACAGAGCAGCTAAAGATGGCCACGCAAGCATTTGCAAATGAAAAGCTCAAGGCCGACTGGAGACAAAGGTCATTATCCAGTCCAGCCAGAACAATGATTAAATTACCTAGAATGGTTTCGTCAATGTTGATCATCAAAAGCCATCGACACCCATTGACTTTGAAAGAGCCAAACCTGTACCCCCCCACCGCCCCCCGACCACCACCAAGTCTGTCTGAACAACCTGGAATTTCAAACATCACACCAGAAGGTGCTGTTTCAAACAAAGAGGTGGTCACAAGACATGAATGCCTGTGCAACTTGTTTGTGAATTGTGCCTCAGAAAGACACTAACTGAACTCCAGGGAGAAAGCATCTCTCTCTCTCTCTAGCAAAGTCACAGAGAAGCCTCAGTGGCAGCGACTACGCCTCAAGACTATAGATTCAACAATATTCAACAACCAGGGGACGGATAAAGCCCCTCTCCTGCCTTCCGGAACCAGAAAAGCAAGCCCAAATTGTGCACGTGGCCCAGAGGGGACTTCAATATTTTAACTTCACTTCAAGACACTCACTCAGTATTTGAATTCCATTTATTATGGACTTTACTTCAAACTCCCAACTCAGGTTTCCCTCTGTAATCTATTTGTGCGTGTGCGCGCGTCTCTCGTGTGAATTTGAGCGTGGATTCGTCGTGTATTTTAGTCATTTTAACTGGTTTGGAGTGATTAGGTTTAAACTTGCATCTTTCTTGTTTAAACTCAAAAAAAAAAAAAATTGTCTGATTGGTTTGTTGGCAAATATAACAGGAGCAAGTGCTCACTGAGTTGATGAGCTCAATCCTGTGTTAAAAGAATAAACCCTGTTGTGGTCAAACCAGAGAAGGGGCGAAAGGGGAGCCTGCAACCCATTCCTCACCTGGTAGTAACAGTACACTATTTGTATGGAGCCCAGGAATCGAATAGCAAACCCTCATTAATGTATTTCAGCTACTGGTTCATAGCTCGTGTCTCCATGTGATCTTTCTCTATATTTAGAGGTGGTAGCGAAAAACACTTTTCAACTAACAGTGGCTCAGGCGAGAGTCTACAATGAAAACGCCTTTGAACTGGTGGTCTGTTGTTGCCACGGACTCTCTCTGGCCTATCTATTCCCCTCAGATCAGATGTGCTGCTCAATTTAATGCAACAGGCTGAGAAAGATTTATTAAAAAATAACCAGGACAAAGCTCATTTAAATTATGTGGTTGTCATACAAATTCCAAAATAGCTGCCAAACATACCTTCATTCAAATAAACCCCGACCCCACCACCACCGGAAATAAACAGTGTGGCTCCCCCTCCCTCAAGCACCTAACTCTTCTGCCCTGCACTAGGCAATTGTTCATCTATCACTCCTCCAAGTATCTGCACTCACCCCACATTTCTACAAATCTTCTTGATCCTCGTTTGTCCTGTACACGGAGGTCCTATACAGTAACCCTTCCCCCTCCCCCCACCACTGACATACCGTCTTGATTGTATAATAACTCTAACTCACTGATACGAATCAATCTTCAAGGGCAAAATGTAAGATGGATTAAGTTCATGGAGGTTAATTTTTTTGTTCAAGAAATGCCTGGAGGCACTTTGTCACTATGGGAATAAATAGTTTCAGCAATCCCTGGAAAACTCTGAAATGACAAAATGAAGTCACTTTTGGAAAACAATGGTGAAAGCTCACCATGTCAATCTCAGAATTTCCCTAACGTGAGATAGCAGTCTGAATCAGACAGTGCTGGCAACCCACAAGAAGCCTAGTCTCTCCGTCAGGGGTTTAACAAAGGTGTTCGAACAACACCAGTCCAGCAAGAGCGAGGTTGCTGCAGCTCCCCATTTAGACAAACCTACAATTCCTTGCACATACACAGAGCCGGTGGCAAGTCAGCAGAACACCAGTACATAGCGCGGTACACAGAGCACCAGTGGCAGAGAGTGTTCTGTATGGTTCGACTCAGTGGCAAGCGAGTGCCCTCATCCTCTCCTACTCATCACTCCACAGAGGGGACAGGAGATGGGACTTCAGAGAGAGCCCAGCTCAGTCAGTTGCCCCACAGCATAAACAGAACCGAGTAATGGGTGGCTTAGGAGTTAGATTATGAAGCTTTAGAATGGAAACTGAAAGTTCCAAATTAGGTAGAATCGGATAGGGTTCTGCATTTGGAGGATTAAAGACGAGCTGACAGAGAGGAGGGAGAGTCTGTGTACCTGCTTCAGAAAGGGGAACTCATTATTTAACTTTTGCTTTGGGTACTTTGCATTAGGTAAATATTTTTTTCCAGAGAGATAGCGAGATAAGACAGAACAAAGCTGGAAACCTAAAGGAAGGAGCGTCTGATAGGCTGTTTATGCTGCTGCTCTTTCACAGGATAGGCTAACTTGCTGAAACTAGGCTCCCCATCCATTTCATTTTCCGAGCAGGACATTTCCTTTTTGGCCACTCAGCCACCTTCCCTATGGACTGCCAGTGCCCTTGACCTGCTGGAAAGATGCACCAGGCCCATTGACATCCAGTTCAGACAGCTGGCCTGATGTTTAGGGGACTAACTGTTATTAGTACTGGCCTACAATATTGGCAATAGCACTCTGCATCAGGAAAAGGGCACTCCCCAGTCAAAAGGCCACTTTTCCTTAGCTTTGACATCTGATTATAAAGCTACTGAATTAGTGGCAAGTTTTTTGTTGATGGGAAGAAACGGTTAATCTCGCTGTGTCTAGTGAAAAATAAATGGTGCTCTCACACACAGGGGGTGCCTTGCACGTGAACAGGAATGGCAGAAGCAGCTGAGAACCAGGCTGCATTCCTCACACCAGGTCCTCTGTTAGACTCATTGTTCATTAACTGACACCATTGTGTGCTGCAGTGACTTCCGGAATGGTGGGCAAGTGTGATGTACTGGTCAAGAATTTCTGATCAGAAAAGCTCCTTTGCTGGAAATGCTTCCTGGAGTTCTCCAGGGCTAGAATGATGGAAAGAATGCGAGGCTGTGTTTTTGCGCGTTGCTGAGGTAATGTGTGTGTAAAGGAAACCCCAAGAGGCTAACTGGATAAACATGAAAGAAACACTGTCGTCATTCTTACCCGAATGAATGAGGTTTATTCCAAGATTACTCCCCTGTGGCTGCCATTTCCTTTTTCAGTTGACAGCTCTGTAATATGCAGTGTGTGTGTGTGAGGGTCACAATTATTCAGAGGTCTTGGAACTGACAAAACATAACAGATGTGAGCATCCAACATCGTGGATGAGTGCCTGTGAAGCCAAGATGGGGCTATTGTGTGCTGCAGCAATGGGAGTGCATGGTAAAACAGTGGAACATTTCCACACAGGCTGGTCAGAAGGGCCTAATCCAGCTCAAATGGTACTGCAGTGACATCAGTGGAACAGTAACAAAGAACCTGGATTCAGATAGCTCACTGGGATATCTCGGCGGAGGGCCTGTCCTGTAGGTTTGCAGGTTCTCCAAATTGGAAACAGGAAAAGGGCATGGTAAATTCTCATCTGTATTCCAGTTACACACTGCCACCTCGAATTAGAGTAAATCTATTTCACGTACAGAGTTTGATCCAGCACCTAATGGAGAGCGTTAAACAGGATAAGCCTCCAATCACAACAAAATATTTATCTATCTATTTTGTTGCAGGTTTGGAGTACAGAACACTTCAATCACTGTGATTACAAAGTGTACAATTCAGAACGATTTATAAACACTCCTGTATATCTGTTATTCTATATATAACCCCCCCCGAACCCTCAATTCGATTCCAGCCTGTAACTCACTCCCAGGTATCTGTTATTCTAGATTGCCTTAAACCCATACTCAAGGGAATAAAATCCCCATCTATGCAAGCCGCCCTCATTTTTAGCCCTGGGATCATTCCAATCAATCTATACAGCCCCCTCTGAGGTCTATGTCTGATGTGAACACACTGGAATAGGTAGGAAGAAAGTGCATTATCCACATAGCTCGAGGGCAGTAAAGTAATAGGGCAGTTCACCAGTGTAATGTTACTGCTTCAGTGTTAGATGGACAAGCATTGTCTTGCGATGAAAGTAGGGCTAACAGATTTGATAGAGTTCACTGCACCAGGTTATCAACACTTGTGATCAGCATCATGCCTTGCGTCAGTCTAAGTGGAGAACGCCCCACAGCTGCACTGTTACGCTGGCAGGAAGTAAATGATGTCAATTAAAATGACTGAAGAATGTTTTTGCTGGCAGCTGCTTGCTGAAGAACTTCACACTGCTAGAAACCTGAACCATGCCGAGTCACAGAGCAGTCTGTAAAATTAATTAGGCAGCCCCTTGACAAATCCTCCTGCTCCCTTCGAATGAAAGATGTGGAAATGACGTATAGAAAAGTCCAAGAATTTGCCCCTTTGGCCCGCAGCTGGAACGAGTTCCCTTTCATTCATATAGCATCTATAACACAGGGAAAAGTCCCAAGTATTAACTGTAAATCAATTGTTCAGTTGTATTGAGCCAGTGGGCATGAACTGGGGATTTACTTGTGCTCCGAAATATAGCAGTAGACGGAAACTGTTGTTGTTAGGTTTGGAGGTGCATGTTTGTAATGTGTGTAAGGATGTTAAGATTAGGCCCCAGTCCCATCCTTCACCGCCTGCCTATCTGGAATTGAACAGAAGCGTCATCAGACTTAATATGACACCGAGTCACATGAGATATTAGGGCAGGTGAGCAACAGTTCACCCAAGAAGGGAGGTTTTAAGGAGCCTCTGAAATGATGAGAGAGGGGAAGAGAAGCGGAGAGGTTTAGGGAGGCAATTCCAGAGCTTAGGACCTTGACAGATGGAGGCACGGCCGCCAATGGTGGGGCAAAGGATGGGGCGGGCGATGAACAAGAAGCCAGAATTGGAGGAATGCTGAGCTGAAGGAGATTATGGAGATAAGGGCAGGTGTGGCCCATGGAGGGGTTTGAACATGAGAATTTTAAAATTGAGGCACTGTTGGACCCTCGCCAATGTAGGTCAGCAAGCCCAGGGGTGACCAGTGAATGGGACTTGGTGAGTTAGGATACAGGCAGCAGTGTTTATCGTTAATGGAGATAGAAGATTGAAGGAGAGCATTGGAATAATTGAGTCCAGATGTGATAACATTGGATGAGTGTTTCAGCAGCAGATGGGCAAAGGTGGAGGCGAACAATATTACGGAGTTGGAAGTAGGCAGTCTTTGTAACAGGGATGATATGCGATCAGAGGTTAAGCTCAGAGTCAATCAGAATGTCAAGGTTGTTAACAGTCTGGCCCAGCCTGAGACACTGGAAAGCTGGATTGAATCAGAGTTTGTGACAATGTCTTCATCCTTTACAATGTCTTACTGACAGAAACATTGGCTCACCCAAGACTGACAACGCAGTCATAGTGAAGGGATGGTGTCGCAGAACTGGCTGCCAACATGTGGAATTCAAGATATTTTTGCACAATCGCAGGCAATTCGCTGGCGATGACTGGATGGATATGAAGAGAACCAGTCGAGGGCAGTCCCACCCAGGTGGACGAAGGTGGAGAGGCATTGGAGGAGGATAGTGTGACCGACTGCGGTACAGGCTGCAGACAGGTCAAAGAGGATGAAGAGGGGACAGCTCATAGTCACATAGGATGTCACTTGCAACTTTCATTAGGGCCTTTTCAGTGCTGTGGCACAGGAGAAACCTGTTGGAGCAGTTCAAACATGGAATTGCGGGATAAAGGGGCACGGATTTTATAAATAAAGGACTGGGAGGGTGGCAGTTTGCACAGAGAGTGGGCTCGAGTCCTTTTCTTGAGGAGGGGTGATGATAGCAGATTTGAAAGAAAGGTGCACGAATGCTGTTGGAGTAGAACATGCAATAGGAGTGGGCTGAATTGAACCAACCATCAGGGAGACTTTCACCATATCCGTCTGAAGTGGATGCAAACCCAGTTCCCAAAAACAAAAGGATATTTGGCAACCTATGTGAAGTCACCAAGCCCTCGAGCACTATCAAGATTATATGCTCCAAGTTTTCAAGACCTGGTTAAAAAGTTAACAAGCTCAAGTTATGACTCTCCAAGATGAGCAAAAGGGTGAAGATATCACCAAAAGTGGTTCTCTTCCCACCTCTGCTCTGTTTAAAGAACAAATGGAATTTTCTCATACAACATGGCAAGGACCTGCTTCCTGCAAGACACTTTGAACAACTATGACTTTTTTCTTTTTTTAAAGAAACAAACATTGGCATCTTCAGATGTATTGAAGAACGCAAAGAAAAATAATTAATCCAATACAGGCTGCCAATGACAGCTTTATACACAACTAGTAATTGTTTGATATGTCACACAAGAAGAATTGCCCATTTGAAGCAGACTGTTTAAACGTAACACAATATTTGCTGAAAGCAACAAACTTTCCTATTCGGCCAATCATCCTTGTGCTGGCTCTTTGAACGAGCTATCCAATTCATCTCACTCCCTGCTCTTTCCCCATTACCCTTCTTAAGCATTTATCCAATTCCCCTTCTGAAAGTTACAACTGAATCTGCTTCCACCACCTTTTCAGGCAGTGCAATATCGCATCCTGCCCTTGACTCGAGGCAAATAGCCTGACCTCTGAAGGGCTCTCGTCACACCTGGCCTTGGAAAAATATCGCTGAGTGTGTTCACTTCACTTCAGATCAAGGGGACGGAACTTGATTCACCGAGGCCAGATCTACTCCCACTTCAGTTGTTAAAAATGGAGAAGTTTGCCCTGGGAGCAAACATTGCATCTGCTCATTATCCCACTGCAACAGTGACACACCTTTACAGGAAAATTGGCTGTGGTGTGACCGATTTGAAATGTCACATGTAAAGGTTCATGCAAATGTTAATTCAGTATTGCAGCTGCAAGTCAAGATTTGACAGAAATGTCTGATTGGCTCAAATAGATTTGCCACACAAATGTGAGGCAGGAGATCCCAAGGAAAACCAGGATGACTGGAGCCTTCCTCAACGCCAAATCGGGAACAGTGGAGACTGAATAATTCGAGACTGGATAAAGAGAAACTGTTTGCAGTGGTAGCAGGGCTGGTAGCCAGAGGACCCCAGGTTTAAGGAAATTGATTCGAGAACCAGAGGTGAGGTGAGGTGAGGTGAATTCGAAACATCGAATCAGATTCAATAGCAACTTTCAAAAAGGAAACTGGATAAACTTGAAGGGGGAAAAAATGCCAGGATTGAAAGGGAAAAGTTCAGGGGAAGTAGAATTAATTGAATAGCTCTTTCCAAGAGCTGGCACAGACACAATGGGCCAAATGGCCTCCTTCAGTTCTGTGCCACGCTATGAATCTTGTTCCTTGACAAGCAACATGGACACCTACATCCATACTGAATAAAAGGCTTGACTCCATAATGAGGGGAATGACAGGTTTTTCTGATACCAATCTTTAGGTGTAGTTCCTTTTTTAAAAATTCATGCATTTGTCAAAAGCCATTCTAAGATGCACTTGGTGACAGACTAGTTCCAAGTGTGTTCATTGAATTGAAGTTCCATTTGCAGGATTTACAGAGTTTTGTGCAAGGCCAGGAATGGAATGGTTGTCTGTTTATACTGTTCTACCTTTCTATAATATAAAGGAATATTCTCGGCAGGCCTCAAACGGATGCAACATGAGCAAGCTGTCAACGTGCTACCTGCAGGAATCCATGTTTTATTTTCACTTGTTGCTCAGCTGCGGCTTTAAGCAGCGTGTGTGCCGGCCTCATCTACCGTTATTCAGATGCACTGGAAAAGCATCAATTCAGGCAAAGACAAAGCAATTTGTGTTGGCGTGCTTCAGTTTAATTTGTGACTCTACATAGCAGCAGACAATGGAGGGAGGATCTAGCAGGATAATCTCAGAGTGCCTTCCCAAAAGCATTCTCTTAACCTAAAACAAACTAAAAAGATTTGCATTTATACATCGCCTTTCACGACCCTCCAATGTGCTTTGCAGCCAATGAAATACTTTTCAAGTGTAGTCACTGCTGGAATATAGGAAATGCTGCAACCAATTTGCACACATCAAGCTCCCACACGCAACAATGTGATAATGACCAGATAATCTGTTTTTGTGATGTCAATTGAGTGATAAATATTGACCAAGACACCGGGGAGAACTCCCCTGCTCCTCCTCGAAATAGTGCCATGGGATCTTTTACATCCACCTGAGAGGGAGACAGGGCCTCAGTTTAACATCTCATCTGAAAAATGGCAAGTTTGACAGTGCAGCACTCCTTCAGCACCGCAATTATGAGACTTGGAGTGGGTCTTGAACCTACAATCTCCTGACTCAGGGGCAAGGGTGCTACCCACGAAGCCATGGTGACAGTAGTTTCGAATATAATACAATACATATAGTCACATGCCCACTCTAAGCACAGGTAAATACAACATATGGATAGAGTTTATTCAGGCGAAAAGGAATTCATGTGTAGCTGCACATTGAAACAGAAACTTACAGCATGCAACAACTCAGGAAATCTAAAAGTCACATTTGCGCAGGACCAACATTAAATCCCAGTACCTTGAGCAAGCCAGGAATTGGTTAGCTACCCTTCTCAATACCTCTTGAATCAATAGGATTGCTGATCAAAGATGAAATACTTATAAACCTGAAGCTCAAACAAATTCACAGAATCACAGAATAATACAGTGAAGAGGCCCTTCGGCCCATTGAGTCTGCACTGATGCATTAAAACACCTGACCTGTCTACCTAATCCCATTTGCCAGCACTTGGCCCATAGCCTTGAATGTTATGACTTAGAGGATGTGAGGCAACCTGCATCGACCACCCTCTCAGGCAGGGCATTCCAGACTGTCACCACCCTCTGGGTAAAAAAGTTCTTCCTCAAATCCCCCTTAAATCTCCCGCCCCTCACCTTAAACTTGTGACCCCTCGTAACTGACCCTTCAACTAAGGGGAACAGCTGCTCCCTATCCACCCTGTCCATGACCCTCATAATCTTGGACACCTTGATCAGGTCACCCCTCAGTCTTCTCTGCTCCAGCGAAAACAACCCAAGCCTATCCAACCTCTCTTCATAGCTTAAATGTTCCATCCCAGGCAACATCCCGGTGAATCGCCTCTGCACCCCCTCCAATGCAATCACATCCTTCCGATAATTCCCAACTCACACAGGAGAACACATTTCCTCTCTGTCCAAGTCCCACGTCCGTTATATTTACCAGGCAAATTTTCAAGGGATAAACACTTGAAGAGGAAAGAAACTTGCAAGGTGATGGGGAAAGTGGGGGAGTGGGAATCAATTGGACAGCTCTTTCACTGAGCTAGCCCAAGCATGATGGGACGAATGGCCTCCTGCGTAGTAAGGATCTATGAAATAAAGTTACTCAAGTGCAGCAAAGGGTTTGCAATGGTCAATGGAGGAGGAATTTCAGCAGCAGCAGTCAGCAATTTAAATCAGGTATTGTGTCTATTCCAGGATCAATGCCCACGTCTGCTTGCTCATAAACCCATCTGAACTGTCCAACAAAGTCTGTTCTTTCAGCACACACAATCCACATTTTGTGAACATTTGTAGGTCACTAGATCACATACAGTGAACCTTAGCTGCTTGCAATCTGGACCTGGCAGCATCCAGAAGAGATCAGGTCAATAAAATTCATTCATGGCAACAACTTCTGCAAGTTATTTTTGGGAAAAAAACGGTTCCGATCCCAACTGTTTGCATCCGGTGCCCCTGGAAGAGGAGTGCGCAGTGTCCGCCGGTACGCTTGAGGCCTTCTGCGACTCAGAAAGCAAACTTTATGATCGAATCTTGAGCAATTTCTGTCAGTCGCTGTGACACACCAGCAGTCAGTGTGTAGTGTAAGGTCAGTGAGACACATTCAAGACTGTTAAAACTGCTGGAAACACATGGTGTTAATCTGCAATACATGGCTGGAAAGTACAAGTCAGGATGGGAAGCAGAGAGGAGAGGAAAGGAAAAGGGTCACAGGGCAGTGTCTTCCACTGGAAATTATTTTCCACTCCATTTCAAACCTTATCTTTCCCAGGCTGGCCTGCTAAATTGATTGAATATGCTCTATCCCATCAATACACTGAGAGCGAGCTCAAAAAAAAGCAGCCCAAAATAGCAGCTCAGTTGAGAAGTTCAAAGCAATAATGGTAATGAGACTTCCCCACAGTTCAGCTTGTAAAGGGCACTGACCAGCTGGGTTGTACAAACCACAAGATCTCAAGATAAACACAATCACCACAAAGTTTCTCTCCCATTAAAGCATCAAATTGTTTCGTAAATGATTCCAGTTTGTCTCTACTCCTCCAATGCTATGTACTCTCCCACTATTCGCTACAAGAACGCTATTTGGCTGAAATTTGTCCATTATTGACCCACTTTTCACTGTTTAGCTCAAAATAATTTTCCACATCACCAACCTCTCATATCAATCACTGCCTTACTCTCCCAGCTGAAAAGAACAAATTTCTCCATTTCCCAGTGGGATCTGCCTTATGGCTCCTATTTCCACTGCCCCCTTCACCCAAAGATCTCCCTTGTGTGGGGAACAGCCCAAAGAATGAAGTTTCAACTTGAGACATCTCGCATCTCAACAGTCGACCAACACATGGAGAGAGACTGTAGAACGTTGTGGTGCACAGGGATCTGGGTGCCCCCTTACATCAATCACAAAAAGTTTGCAATCAGGTACAGCAACTAATTAGCAAGCCCAATGGAATATTGTCCTTTATTGCAAGGGGAGTGGAGTATAAAAGTAGTAAAGTCTTGCTGCAACTGTTTGGGGCATTGGTGAGACCACACCTAGAATACTGCATACAGTTTTAGTCTCCCTATTTATGCAGGGATATACTGCACTGGAAGCATTTCAGAGAAGGTTCACTCGGCTGACTCCTGAGATGAAGGGGTTTATCTTTTGAGGAAAGGTCGAGCAGGTTGGGCCTGTACTCATTGGAGTTTAGAACAACGAGAGGTGAGGAGGCTTGACAGGGTAGATGCTGAGAGGATGTTTCCGTCGTGTGGGAATCTAGAACAAAGGGGCACGGTTTCAGAATCAAGGGGTCTCCCTTTTAAGACAGAGATGAGGAGGAATTTCTTCCGTGAGTGGGTAATTTTTGGAATTCTCTATCCCAGAGAGCAGTGGAGGCTGGAATATAGATCAACTGGGAAAGTGGGCAAGGGATTAGCAAATGGAATTTAACGCAGACAAGTGCAAAGTGATACATTTTGGGAAGTTAAACCAAGGCAGGACATATACAGTGAATGGCAGGGCTTTTGGGAGTGTTGTTGAGTAGAGACACCTTGGGGTGCAAGTACATATTTCCCTGACAGGGTGGTGAAGAAGGCGCATATCATGTTGCCTTCATTGGCTGAGGCACTGAGTACAAGAGTTGGGATGTCATGTTACAGTCGTATCTAACGTTGGTTAGACCGCATTTGGAGTACGGTGTGCCGTTCTGGTTGCCATACTACAGGAAAGATGTGATTCAGCTAGAAAGGGTGCAGAAAAGATTCACAAGGATGTTATAAAGTCATAGAGAGATACAGCACTGAAACAGGCCCTTCGGCTCGAGTCTGTGCCGACCATTAACCACCCATTCATACCTACACTACCTACACGAGGGACAATTTACAATGGCCAATTTACCCATCAACCTGCAAGTCTTTGGCTGTGGGAGGAAACCGGAGCACCCGGCGAAAACCCACGCGGTCACAGGGAGCACTTGCAAACTCCACACAGGCAATACCCAGAATCGAAACCGGGTCGCTGGAGCTGTGAGGCTGTGGTGCTAACCATGTTGCCTGGTTTGGAGGGCTTGAGTTACAAAGAGAGATTGGATAGGCTGGGTCTGTTTTCCCTGGAGCAAAGGAGGCTGAGAGGGGACATGAAAAGAGGTATATAAAATTATGAGAGGCATAGATAGGGTAGATAGCCAGAGTCTGTTTCCCATGGTAGGGGTGACTAAAACTAAAGGGCATAGATTTAAGGTCAGAGGTTTAAAGGGAATCAAAGGGGTAAATTTTTCACACAATGAATAGTGGGTATCTGGAATGAGCTGCCTGAGGAGGTGGTGGAGGCAGGAACAGTAGCGACATTTAAGAGGCATCTGGACAGGTACTTGAATGAACAAGGCATAGAGGGATATGGAATTAATGCAGGCAGGTGGGATTAGTATAGATAGGCATTATGGTCGGCATGGACGCGGTGGGCCGAAGGCCCTGTTTCTATGCTGTACGACTCTGACTCTATATTCAAGGCTGAGTTAGACAGATGTTTTATCCACAAGGGAGTCGAGGGTTATGGAGGGCAGGCAGGAAAGATAAGGCCACAATCAGATCAGCCACAATCTTATTGAATGGCGAAGCAGGCTCGAGAGGCCGAATGGCCTACTTCTGCTTTTAATTTCTGTTTTACATGTGTAAGGTCCCAATGGAAGCCTAGCGCCCAAGGAATCGTTACCCTGGAAAGAATTGATGTCTTCAAAAGAGAGGGGAAAAATTTGACAGCATCATATCTGCAGTACTTCAGATCTGTGCACCACAGTTAGCTATTCCCTTAAAAGGGGAGAAATTAGCCAAGGGGAATAGAGAAATGGCAGAGAGTTTAAACAATGACTTTGTGCGTCTGTCTTCACGGAGGACGATACAAGAAGTCTCCCTGAAATAATTGAGATCCAAGGGTCGAGTGAGAATGAGGAACTGAAAGAAATTATGATTAGTAAAAAGGAGTATTGGAGAAATTAACGGGATTGAAAGTTGACAAATCCCCAGGACCTGATGATCTTCACCCTAGAGTTTTGAAAGAGATGGCTACAGAGATAGTGGATACATTGGTGATCATCTTTCAAAATTCTATAAATCCTGCAATGGTGCCTGCAGATTGGAAGGTTGTAAATGTAACTCCACTGTTTCAGAAAGGAAGGAGAGAGAAAACGGGGAACGACAGACCTGTTGGCCTGACGTCAGTTGGAGGGAAAAGACTAGAATCTATTATAAAGTATGTGATTACTGGACACTTAGAAAATAATGGTCTGATTGGGCAGAGTCAACATGGATTTATGAAGGGGAAATCACGTTTGACAAACTTGTTAGAATTTTTTGAGAATGTTACTAGCAGAGTGGATAAGGGGGAAACCAGTGGATGCGGTGCATTTGGACTTTCAGTGGCGCAGTGGTTTGCACCGCAGCCTCACAGCTCCAGCGACCCGGGTTCAATTCTGGGTACTGCCTGTGTGGAGTTGGCAAGTTCTCACTGTGTCTGCGAGAGTTTACTCCAGGTGCTCCGGTTTCCTCCCACATGCCAAAGACTTGCAGGTTGATAGGTAAATTGGCCATTATAAATTGCTCCTAGTATAGGTAGGTGGTAGGGAAATATAGGGACAGGTGAGGATGTGGTAGGAATATGGAATTAGTGTAGATTAGTATAAATGGGTGGTTGATGGTCGGCACAGACTCGGTGGGCCGAAGGGCCTGTTTCAGTGCTGTATCTCTAAACTAAACTAAACTAAAATTAAAGTGTATGAGATTGGGGCTAATATACTAGCATGGACTGAGGATTGGGTAACAGGCAGTAAACAGAGAGTAGAAATAAACGGGTCATTCTCAGGATGGCATGCTGTGACCAGTGGGGTATGGCAGAGATCAGTGCTCGAGTCCCAGCTGTTCACAATATTTCAATCATTTGGATGTGGGGAACAATTGAAATAGTTCCAAGTTTGTGGATGACACAAAACCAAGTGGGAATGTGTGTTGTGAGGAAGATGCAAAGTAGTTCAAGGGGATTTGGACAGACTTAGTGAGTGGGCAAGAACGCAGCAGATGGAGTATAATGTGGATAAGTGTGAGGTTCTCCACTTTGGTAGGAAGAATAGATGTGCAGAGTATTTCTTAAATGGTGAGAGATTGGAAAGTGCATGTCCAAAGAGACCTGGGTGTCCTTGTCACGTAGTCACTGAAAGCTAACATGCAGGTGCAGCAGGCAATTAGAAAGGCAAATGGTCTGTTAGCCTTTATCACAAGGGGATTTGAGTACAGGAGCAAAGAATTCTTGCTTCAATTGTATAGAGCATTGGTGGGGCCGCACCTGGAATATTGCGTGCAGTTCTGGCCCCCTTGCCTGAGGAAGGATATACTTGCCATAGAGGGAGTGCAGCGGAAGGTCAACAGACTGATTTCTGGGACGGTGGGATTCTCCAAGAGATTGAGGAGACTGGGCCTGTATTGTCTGGAGTTTAGAAGAATGAGAAGCGATCTCATTGAAACTGACAAAATTCTTAAAGGGAGAGACAGGGGAGATACAGAAAGGATGTTTTTCTGGCTGTGGGGTCCAGAAGCAGGAAACACAATCTCAATAAAGGGCAAGCTGTGTGTAGGACTGAGATGAGGAGGAACTTCTTCACTCAGAAGGTGGCGAATCTTTGGAATTCTCTGCCCCAGAGGGTGGTGGAAGCTCAATCACTGAGTAAGTTCAAGACAGAGATCAATTGATTTTGTGTTGTTAATGACATTCAGGGATATGGGGATAGTGCAGGAATATAGCCTTGAGGTCACCGATCTGCCATGATGTAGCATGGCAGAGCAGGCTCAAAGGGCTGAATGGCCAACTCCTGCTCCAGTCTGGCAATGGTAACTGTGGATTTGTCAGCTGGCACTTCCAAGCGGTGCAATTTGGAGAAAGGCAGCTGCAACCAAGAGTTTGTAAATAGCAAGATCGATAGCAATCGTGCTGGGCAAGACAGCATCACAGCAGCAGACACTGACAAACTATTTCTCTTTGTGACGAGAGAACTTAACCTTTAAACTCCTGAACACGCGACAGCACAGCTCATCTTGGATGGAAGCAGAGTCCAAGCAGGAAGGAATTAGCACAGGTCGCTGCCACACAGTTCATTTTGAACATCTCCTTTCTATGGCTTCCTCTGTGGGACTCCAGAATCAATCATTCAGTTCCATTTGGGAGCAAATAACACAAGGCAATATGCTGATCAATTAATAACCTCACTCCAGACCCAGTGAACCTGATTGTTTGTGCATTCAGTAAAACAATCATAGCAAAGACCATGGAAGATAGCAAAAATAACATGCTACCAACACAGAGAACATGAAGGTCTCTTTAACAGCTGTTACCACAAACATCCTTTCTCAGTTGCAAAATCACTTCAACATTCAAGAACCAACTGAAGCACAAAGTGAAAACTAATAATTCACTTGCACGACAAAACGGTCAACATTTTGTCACTGAGAACACTACTTTTTGTGTGTGTGAAATGGATCGGATTCACACATGTCTGAATTCATAAAGAATGGTTTCTTCTCCAACAAGAGCAATGGAGACAAGGTAAAACAGTGACATTTATAGAACGTCTTTCACAACCACAGGTTTTCCCAAAACCAATGAAACACTTTTGAAGTCTAGTCACTCATGTAATGCAGGAAACGCAGCAAACAATTTGTGCACAGCAAGCTCCCACAAACAGCAGTGTGATCCTGACCAGGTAATCTGTTTTCATGATGTTGAGAGATAAACATTGGCCAGGACAGCTGGGATAACTTTCCCACTCTTGTCCAAATAGTTCCACAAGATCCTTTACGTCTACCTGAGAAGGCAAACAGGGTTTCAGCTCAACATCTCATCTGAAAGACGGTCCCTCCGACAGTGCAGCAGTCCCTCAGTACTGCACTGGAGTGTCAGCCTGCACTTTTGTCAAGTGCTGGAGTGGGACTTGAACCCACAACCTTCAGTGTCAGAGGTGACAGAGTGCCGCCACTGAGCCAAGGCTGATGCCTCAAGCGACTTGGACGTTATTTGACCCATGCTTGTGGTGCCAGCATCCAAATGTGTGCTCACTTGTTTTCCACTCAACGTTTCCCCAAAAGGACCACAGCTGAAATGAGCAGTCTTTGGGAAGGCTAGAAAACTGCAGCAAAGTCACATTTCTGCACTTTGCTGTGCCACTCCAAAACCTACCCTTCCGATGACTCGTTGAATATTTCACCACAAGATGTGATACTGAGCCACACTGAAGCTGCTCTACACTCAGGTGAGCTGAGGTGCTCCCCAGAGTTGGCCTCCATCCCTCCTGAGCAAAGGGGCTGGCGGGAGAAATGAGGAGGACTATTGGCAAAGAACCAGAAGTGACAAGAGGAGTACTTGTATTTTATATATCGGCAGCGAATTCTTGTGATTTGGAATGCGCTGCCTGAAAGGGCAGTGGAATCAGATTCAATAGTAATTTTCAAAAGAGAATTGCAAAGGTCAATAATTGCAGGGCTCTAGGTAAAGAGCAGGGGAGTGGAACTAACTGGCAACTTTTCAAAGAGCCAGCACAGACACAATGGGTCGAATGGTCTCCTCCTGTGCTGCATGGCTTTAAAAGGTCAACTGACTGGTCAGTGCTGGGCTGCAGCAGTAAACTCTGATCTGCAACTTTGAGTGAACGAAACAAAAATCAGCTCAATGGTGCAACACTAAGGAGTCCAAGAACTGTAAAGCTTCCTTTTCCCCTGAAGCCAGTTTACAACCAGACCAAATAGCTGCAGTCCGAAGAGAATCTGGCACTGCACCCACCAACAATCTCAGCTAAACAGTCTGTCTAATGCTAACCGCACCGTCACTGCACAATACTGTGACCCAAGGTAGGCCCATTTACAAATAGATCAATCATTTTAACTGCACAAGAGCTGGACAAGCGACCTTGTGTTGCAGCAGTCGGCAGCACTTACACAATACTTGGAGAGGTTGGTGAAAAGCAGCTCAGGTTTTCTCTGGTTAACAGTGTGGTCTGCAGTGTGCAGCTGGCTGACTGCACACTAAACGCACGATGCATTCAGTTTTACTCAGTTTTTGTTGAAGTAAAAACAAGAATTTTCCAAAAGAAATGATTTTATACTTAATCAGATTTAAAAATTGCTGGGGAATTATGAAATTAGAAAAGGCCATCAAAGCTCTCCCGACTAACTTGCACTCTGCCTGATCATTGGCTTGTAATACGTGTCGTTCAGGGAAAGGAATTTGCCAGTACACCCCAGGCTGCCATACACATGACTACAACCCTGCTTCACATCACTAATACAGTCTTGAGGAAGCCACTCAGCTACAAAACAGGGCAACTGGTCATGAGCAATAAATGTGACCTCACCCACATCTCCGAAAACCAATAGGTGTCCCTGAAGTGGTGAAAGGCGCTACGTAGATGCAGCTCTGTCCCTCACAGAAAGGATAAATCCGGAGCACTAAAGCAAGATAATCCTGAAGAAATAAACTTCAAGAGGACATGAATAGGCTGGTGGAATGG
This sequence comes from Heterodontus francisci, assembly GCF_036365525.1. Classification (NCBI taxonomy): domain Eukaryota; kingdom Metazoa; phylum Chordata; class Chondrichthyes; order Heterodontiformes; family Heterodontidae; genus Heterodontus; species Heterodontus francisci. Next base: position 3,636,125 of record NC_090417.1, read on the forward strand.
GCAGATACATGGCAGATGAAACTGAATGCAGAAAAGTGTGAAGTAATACATCTTTGGAGGAAGAACTAGGAGAGGCAATAGAAAATTTGAAAGGGGCTGCAGAAGTCGAGGGACCTGGGGGTATCTGTTCATAAATCATTGAAAGTGGCAGAGCAGGTTGAGAAAGTGGTTAATGAGGCATACAGGATCCTGGGCTTAATAGATAGAGAAGCTCGTAAGTTATGATGCACCTTTATAGATAGGGCCCTACCAAATTCACGGTCAAATTTTACAAATTTCACTGTCACTGTATTTTAAGAATCATGGATTTCACAATTTCAAGCACAGGGTGGCACAGTGGCTAGCACCGCAGCCTCACAGCTCCAGCGACCCGGGTTCAATTCTGGGTACTGCCTGTGTGGAGTTTGCAAGTGCTCCCTGTGTCTGCGTGGGTTTTCTCCGGGTGCTCCGATTTCCTCCCACCACCAAAAGACTTGCAGGTTGATAGGTAAATTGGCCATTATAAATTGTCACTAGTATAGGTAGGTGGTAGGGGAATATAGGGACAGGTGGGGATGTGGTAGGAATATGGGATTAGTGTAGGATGAGTATAAATGGGTGGTTGATGGTCGGCACAGACTCAATCGGCCAGAGGGCCTTTTTCAGTGCTGTACCTCTAAACTAAACTAAGCTAAATCGTAAATTTCACGGTGTCGCAACAAACCATGAAAATGATCTATTTAAAACAAAAAAAAAAGGGAGGTTTCTGGTTTCAAATGGGATTTATTGTATACTGAAAAACTGTTGTAAAAAGCTGACTGTAAACAGATCACATTCTTAACTCACTGAGCATGGAGCAAACTGCAACTATCTCTTTCTTCATTGCCTGTCTCTGTGCTGTGAATACCTGTCCATGTGAAGACACAGCTCTCTCTGCGCCCACGGGAGTGTGCTGGAATTGTCAGACAGCTCACATGCGTTAATCTGAGACTTCATCTCACAACGTGTAGCAAAAACCTGTCAGAGTTTATTTGCACTTTTTTTTTTGTTCATTTGTGGGATGTTGGTGTCGCTGACTCGGCCAGCATTTATTGCCCATCCTGAATTGCCCTTGAATGGAGTGGCTTGCTCGGCCATTTCAGAGGGCAGTGGGTCTGGAGTCACATGTAGGCCAGACCAGGTAAGGACAGAAGATTTCCTTCCCTAAAGGACATCAATGAACCAGATGGGCTTTTCCAACAATTGACGATGGTTTCATGCTCACCATCAGACTAACTTTTTAATTCCATATTTATGAATTGAATTCAAATTTCACCATTTGCTGTGGTGGGATTCGAACCCTTACCAGAGCATTAGTCTGAGCTCTGGATTACTAGTCCAGTGACATTACCACTCCACCACCAACTCCCCCACTTGGCAAGCAACCACCATTTTGCACATAACATTGAATGAATATCCACTACTTTGGGTGATCAAGTTTCTACAATGGTATGTTGGTGCTTGCAAAGGCACCCATAAGTACCAGTGTAACTAACTGACAATTTTCTCAAGCTCCCTGTCCACTTCCTAAAGAGATGAAATGGTTGCTTTTTTTTTTGCGTGTTTCTTTTCCAGCTAAGCGGTGTTGGATGTACTCTGACTCTAAGTGATGCTGAACCATTGCCCAGTGTGTGTGATCCAATCAAACACTGCAGCTTGTACAAAACAATACCTCGCCATCAGCTTGCAGAATGTGGCTTCCAGATTCTTTCACTCGATGTGCTGGAGTAATGATGGTGGCCATTCTGGCATTCTCACTTGTCTGCTAATACTCGAGACTGTTTCTCTAAAAACTGCACCGGAAGGCCTCCCTCATCTACCAAGCAGCGAGTTTGTCTACCACAAAAACATGCCATTTTCGCAACATGTCCTGCAATAAGGGAGGTGAAGCCTTGTGTCAATGAATAAAACTTGCAAAGTTCACAAAATGCCTGATTTCATCCAGCACCCGAGATTTCACAGTCCCCGATGCATTTTTCACGCCTGTGAATTTGGTAGGGCACCCCCCACCCCCACTCCTCCCCCACCCACTCATAAAACACTGCTTCGGCCTCAACTGGAGTACTGTGTCCAGTTCTGGGCACCACACTTTGGGAAGGATGTGAAGGCACTGGAGAAAGTGCAGAAAAGACTCATGAGAATGGTTCCAGGGATGAAAGACTTCAGTTACATGGATAGGGTGGAGAAGCTGGGGCTGTTCGCCTTAGAGAAGTTTGAAAGGAGATTGGATGGAGGTGGTCAAAAACATTAGGGGTCTGGACGCAGCAGGTAGAGAGAAGCTGTTCCCACGAGCAGAGGGATGGAAAATCAGGGGACACTGATTTAAGCTGTTTGGCAAACAAACCAGAAGTGACAGGAGGAAAAGCCTTTTTATGTAGCGAGTGGTTGGGATCTGGAATGTACTGTCAGAGTGTGGTGGAGGCAGATTCAATCTTGGCTTTCAAGAGGGAATTGGACAGTTATCTAAAGAGAAAAAAATTGCAGGGCTATGGGGAAAAGGCAGGAGAGTGGAACTAGCTGAGTAGCTCTTATAGAGGGCAGAATGGTGTCTTTCTGAGCTGGACCCATTCTGTGATTCTAAATTGAATACGTCTGCACAAATTGCCAAAAGCCTACTTATGCAGTGCAGGAACTTAACTGCATCACATTTCACTGACCACGGGCTCTGCCTGTTAAGATCTTATCTAACTTCTGTTGTGGATTGCTAGCTGCTTCCTCTGACTGGAAGGGAGAGTGGAAAGTCATTTAGATTATCATCTGCAAGCAGATTAGCATCTGAAAATTTGACCATTTTGCAGAGAGTCTTTGAATCCAAGTAATTGATGTCAGTCTGAGACTTCACTCTGGAGATTTTAAAAAAGTTATCTTAGATTTCCTAGAAAACAGCAGTCCTCAGGGAATTCCAGTTAAGACATTTACAGACACGACTTAAAAGCCATTTTTCATTATTGCAAGGCAGCGTTTAGATATTGTAGCAGAGATAAAGGGAAAGCAGGAAGGCTTTGTTCGATGATTATCGGTGGCACATGTGGCAACAAGAAATTTTCAATGCGTTGAGAGATTGGCACTATTACTGTTGCCAGAGTACCAATCCAGAAGCTCGCCCTCATGGAAAATTGAGCATGCAAGCTGGAATTTGGTTTTGGTAACACTGGGGCCAGATCTATTGCCCAGCCCGAGTTACCCTGAGGTGGTGCTGGTGGGTGGGCTTTTCTCCTTAAACCAATGCAGTCTTGTCCTGGTCATGCTCCCACAATTGTGGGAATTACAGGATATTGGCCCAGCAATAATGAAGAGAGGGTGATAAAAATACAAGTTGCGATTGTGTGGGACTCGCAAGGAAACATCGAAATGATGGTATTCCCACGACCTTGCAGCTCTTGTCCTTTTTAGGTGGTAGGGGGAGATGATGTTGGTGAGTTGCATCTTGTATCATTGTAAAAGCAGCTTTGAAGAGTCAGGAAGTGGGCCACTTTCCACAGAGTACCCAGTCTCATCCTGCCTTTGTAGACAGGTGTTACCACAGGCTAGAAAGGGCTACTTCATTATCTGTGGACTTGTGAATGAAACTGAATACTGTGGAACCATTAGTGAATGCCCCCACTCCTGACCTCATAATGGAGAGCAGATCTTTGATGGATCAACTATTAAGCTGCCAGTACACTCGTCCATCATCATTGTATACATCCGTTCTTCTTTTCTTTTGGGCCTCCTTATCTCGAGAGACAATGGATACGCGCCTGGAGGTGGTCAGTGGTTTGTGAAGCAGCGCCTGGAGTGGCTATCAAGGCCAATTCTAGAGTGACATACATCCATACACCCTCAAAAAACACACTTTGTATGTATTTTGCCCAACTTGAAGGATGAGAGTTTTAAAAATTGAGACAACTTCCCATTTTATCATTTTAATCGACTCCATGTCCCCATTGTGACTAACTGGTTTGCACACAAACTCTCCATTACCAAGGTTGCTTCCTTTCATCTCTGCATAACTGTCTACCAGAGCCACACTCCATGCTTCTTCCAGTTGTCCGTCCTCTCTGGCTTTCTGTCAATACCCGAAGCCCATTGCACGTGAATGGCAGGGCCTTCAACTCCTCTTCTCTTTCCATCTTAAAGTAAATATATTCACTATCCATAACCCAACAGCTGAGCCTCCTTTGCAAAGCGCCTCCAGACAGGTTTAATCTACGTTGAATACATGATATAAATGCAAATTAATTTTTGTTCATCTCACTACCTTTTTAACCTTGCTGATGAGCAGCACCATGGGCCTTGACAGAGTCTTGGTTTCTCAATTCCAAAAAGGATCTAAACTCAAACAAAAACCAGCAGATATTCCTCTCATAACAATTTTTGGCACACAATAATTGTAGAATCCACTTACCTATAATTTTTCGGAGATCTTCACATTGACTGATTTGAGGAAATCGGAGGATTTCCTTCCACTTTTTGCTTCGTCCTTTCCGCTTCCCGCCTCCACCTAATAAATTTAAAAGCAAAATTAGTTAGGCTTGAGATGCATTTTTGAATATACACGTGCCCTTTTACATATGCAGGTGGGGCTCAGCTCATCAGCTGCTGAAAGCTTCATTCACACATTCGTTACCTCTAGACTTGACCATTTATTGTGTCTGCACCAGGTCACTGAATGAGCAATTCACTTAGTTCCATTCCCCTGCCTTCTCCCTGTAGCCCTGCACATTCTTCCTTCTCATAACAGTCTAATTCCCTTTTCAATGCTTCAATTGAACCTGCTTCCTCCACACTCTCAGGCAGTGCATTCCAGACGTTAACCACTCGCTGTGTGAAAAAGTTACTTTTGCTTCTCTTACCAAATACTTGAAATCTGCGCCCTCTCGTTCTTGATCCTTTCATGAGTGGGAACAGTTTCTCTCTATCTACTGTGTCCAGCTCGAGATGGCTTGGCCATGTGATGGCAGGATCCCCAAGGACATACTGGACAGCGAGCTTGTCAGCTCTCAGTTCCGAAGAAGGGTCACTGACCCGAAACGTTAACTCTGCTTCTCTTTCCACAGATGCTGCCAGACCTGCTGAGTGGTTCCAGCATTTCTTGTTTTTATCACAAAAAACAGGTAACCTGCTCATTATCACATTGCTATTTGTGGGAGCTCGCTGTGCACAAATTTGCAGCCAGATTTCCAAAATTACAAGAGTGACTACATTTCAGAAGTACTTCATTAGCTGTAGGGCGCTTTGGGATGTCCCACAGTTGGAAAAGGCGCAAGAGAAAAGTCTTTTTTTTTTTAAAAGGCAGCTAAAAGGGGCATGTCTGCAGCATGGCACCTATTCTTAAATTGGATTGTTGTAATCTTTTGCCCAAGATTGGGGTTGGGGGGAGAAAGCTAGGAAGCAAAACTCAGCCAGCCATCTATCACCCTGTGCTTTATTACAAGGACTAACTAGTATCCATTAGCGAATCTGCTCAGTCTTAACCATGTTGGTTCATGATAAGTAGAATAATATAGCACTGGGTGGCACAGACATTTGGGCAACTGAAAATGAAGACAGGTTGCTACAAAGGCCATTAGCAATGGCAGATTACAGGAATATGCACAATTACATAGACAAAATTAACTCAACTTCAGTTTTCTAGTACACTCAGAGCAGCGACAGACGCTACAGTTTGGTACTGGATGAATTAACCTATGCTGTCACAAATAGGGTAAACACAGGCTCGACAGAGAGCCATCAGGGAACTGATGGACTGAATGACCTCCTTTTGCATCAGAACCACGATAGCTGTGACAGACATGTGTCATTTTCACCAAACAGATAGTTTCACACATTGCAAATGATATGCCTGTAACCCAATGTCTCCGAGGCATATTGCCAAAAAATAAATAGACATTTAGTAATATGGAGGAATATGTGTTTCTTTTTTAACTCCACTGACAAATATTATAGTTGATGGCCAAGAATATAGAGCTTTTGTTACACAGTTCTGACAATATAATATTGCCATCAAACCAAAGACACCCCTTGAGTAGAAGGGCAATATGTCAAGTTCAGTGGGAAGTCATCCTCCTTCCCACAGTACAAATGTAAATAACTTCACCTCATTCCAAGATTTACAAATGTCCATTTATTCAGCAATTCAGTTTTTAATACGAGAGAGAGAGACAGACAGACAGAGGGTGGGAGAGGCAGGAGAGAGAGAGAGGCAGGAGAGAGACAGGAGAGAGACGGGTGAACGGAGAGACGGGTGAACGGAGAGACGGGTGAACGGAGAGACGGGTGAACGGAGAGACGGTGAACGGAGAGACGGGTGAACGGAGAGACGGGTGAACGGAGAGACGGTGAACGGAGAGACGGGTGAACGGAGAGACGGGTGAACGGAGAGACGGGTGAACGGAGAGACGGGTGAACGGAGAGACGGGTGAACGGAGAGACGGGTGAACGGAGAGACGGGTGAACGGAGAGACGGGTGAACGGAGAGACGGATGAACGGAGAGACGGATGAACGGAGAGACGGATGAACGGAGAGACGGATGAACGGAGAGACGGATGAACGGAGAGACGGATGAACGGAGAGACGGATGAACGGAGAGACGGATGAACGGAGAGACGGATGAACGGAGAGACGGATGAACGGAGAGACGGATGAACGGAGAGACGGATGAACGGAGAGACGGATGAACGGAGAGACGGATGAACGGAGAGACGGATGAACGGAGAGACGGATGAACGA